>NC_056732.1:1210570091-1210647591 GCF_019279795.1 Protopterus annectens | reverse complement strand
ATCAAATCTACTGTGGGGCAGGCAACTGCAAAAGCCACCAAATTTAAACTACAAACCAAAAATAGGCAGGGTGGGTGAGACAAAACAGAGATCTAAGCAACAACTAACAGTACAAACTTTAAAACCAAAAAAATATACTCAGCTCTGTATATTTGCAGATCAGTCTCTCAGAACAGTGAGACAACAGTTTCAACAGAGATCTAAGCAACAATTAACAAACTCTATAACCAAAAAAATATACTCAGCTCTGTATATTTGCAGATAGTCTGTAAGGCAGTTTTTCAGAACACAGGTTCCAGCAATTTTAATGTACTGGAAAATATTAGGGTTCAACCAAACACCTAATAATGGATGACTTCAACCACCCCACCATTAACTGGGAAAATTACTCGTGTACCAACTCCTTAGCTCAATGCTTTCTGGAATTCATAAACTCCAATGCCTAGATCAACCTATCAACACCACCACCAGGTGCAACAATATCCTAGACCTAGTCATTACCAACATGAGTGACCGGTGTTCCACACCTGAAGTCAACTCCTCATTTGTCCGATCCGACCATAAGCTTATCACCCTTGATATCCACATCCCGCCCCCACCCCCCATTAAGGAAACCACAGTAAAAAATTTCTCCAAAGCCAACTTCATGTTTCTTAAGACAGAAGTGATGAACTTCAAGACACCCATGCAGATGGACAATACAGTTATAATTGCTGAATCCTACACAAATGTACTCTATAAGCACTTACGAGTGCATGGATTGTGCTATCCCAAACAGAACCAAGATGCAATCCTCCAAAAAAAGGAAGCCAATCTGGTGGTCCCCTGCCATAAACAAACTGTACAACAGAAGGAAGAAACTGTTGCAAAAGAGAGTAAAATCCCATGAGTGTAGGTGCTCCCTGGTCAGCCTCAGTAAGAAACTGAGATCCCTTATAAGATCCTCCAAAGCTAGCTACGAAAACAAAATCACCACTAAATCCAAGGACAACCACAAAGCATTCTATAGCAATGTCAAGAATCTAGATGGCAACACCCAGATCTGCTTTGAATTACAGCACAAAGGCACAAAAATTACAGAACCAACTGATATTGCCAACATCCTGGCAGATAGATTCAGTGCTAACTTTACCCCTCTCTCACCCCCTAAAGGGCCCATATCTATACAGGAAGAATACAGAGTCCCTGTAATCACAACTACGCAGGTAAAATCTGTACTCTCTAAAGCCAAAAACACAGCATCCATGGAACCGGACAACATCCCAGGCTGCGTTTTACATGAACTTCAGAACAAACTGGCTCCCCACTTAAGCACCATGTTCAATAATAGCCTCACATCAGGCTTTGTGCTCACTGAATGGCACACAGCAACAGTTATCCCACTCCACAAAGGGGGAGCCACCACTGATCCTGGGAACTATCGACCTATTAGCCTGACGAGCCTGGTCTGCAAGGCCATGGAACATATCATCATGGAACTCATACACAAAGACATTGGCATCCTCCAAACTATGGATCCCACCCAGTTTGGGTTTGTGAAAGGCAGATCATGCCTCCTGAACCTGATTGACTTCTTTGAGGCAGTCACTAAAGCCGTGGTTGAGGGTAATGTGGTTCACAGAGCATATCTTGACCTCATCAAGGCTTTCAACATCATCCCCCATTCTGGAATTATAGCTAAACTCACAAAACTAGGTATAAATCCCTATGTCATAAGATGGGTTGCCAACTGGCTCACTGATAGAACCCACACTGTAAAAGTTGCAGACTCCAAATCTGACCTCAAAGCAGTAACAAGTAGAGTACCACAGGGTTCCATCCTGGGACCTCTCCTGTTTGATATCTACTTCTCTGAAGTACAGGCTAACACAGAAGGCCTCTGGCTAATGAAGTTCGCAGATGACTGCAAACTAAGAGCCATAGTCAAGTCCCCAAATGATGCAGACATCCTACAGAAGGGCCTCACTGAGACAGATGCCTGGTGTCAGAGCCATGGCGTCAAGCTCAATGCCAAAAAGTGCAGTGTCATCCCCTTTGGTAAAAACTCTGTACCCATGAACTACCACATAGGCAGCAATCTACTTAACACCGAATACCTGATAAGAGACCTTGGGACCCAGGTGGACAGTAGTCTCTCATTTGATAGTCACATCACCACAGTAGTCAGGAAGTCCTTCTACATGGTACACCTCCTCATAAAAGGGTTCTCATCCAGGAAAAAAGAGGGCATTGTTCCCCTCTACTCGACACTCATTAGACCCATTATAGAGTACAATGTCCCTTTTGGAATGTACCTCACAAGACTTCTGCAGCAGCTGGATAGGCCACAGAAGTACCTCACAAAGAGGATTACTGGCCTCAAACAAATGCCCTACACTGACCACCTCAAAAAACTCCAGCTTTACTCCGTAGCATATCGTCTACTCCGAGGTGATCTCTGACTAACATATAAAGCTATGTCAAACCCAGAGCTATTGGACATACTACACCTAAAGAAATCCCAATCCCTCCGAGCTACATGCTCTAGGGACCTAAACTCTTTCACCACAATAAACAGGACATGCTGGAGGGATAGATTCCTGTCCCAGAGACTTCCTATACTCTGGAACAAGCTACCCATCTATGTCAAGCAAAGTTCTTCATTAGCACTCTTCAAGAAAAATCTTGATGAGTGGATGGGAAATAGGAAATACACCCCAGGGATCACTTCTGTGTCTCTGCTCGACAGTGGTACAGGAAAATAACTTTCTTGGGTGGTGTAAGCCATGGAACCTTGTTGGCTAGGCTTGGGCCGATAGCCTAGTACCTACCTATGAACCTATGAATGTTAGCCATAAGACACCATTCAGGATGCATACAGCATGCTCCTGTCAGTATTTTATATATGACAGGGGCAAAGACAGGCCTAGATGTGTAGAAGCCTATATTAAAACTCATAAAATTCCTTGTAATATTTACACATTAACAATATTTTGGTTAAGTTTGCAGTAAGCTTGGCTAGGTATAAAATGGCTATTGGGCTGACAGACTAGTGCCACCTATTAAAGTATGGGCTGATAGACTAGTACCACCTGTTAACCTATGAACCTATGTCTCAGTGCGAAGCATAAGACATGCCCATATGCTCTGTTATTCCTTAATATTCATTTCACCTTCAACATGGGCAGGTCAAACAAGATAAAATTTTACTTCATGATGTAATGTATATAAACATCTGTGGTACCACTTCCATGCAAAACTCCTGAATTTCTTTGAACTGGTAGCATATATAAGTAACATATCTGTGCTGAGTTAACCACATCAAGTTTAATGTCCGAATAATTTTTGATATTTCATTAATAATGCTTCCTAACCATGTAATTTAAATACTTTCATGGGATTACATGGCATACTCACCATCTTAAAAAGGTACTAGCCCAAGTTTCTAGCATGAAGACCACTGATTTTCAGTTGTTAAATTTTCAGAAAATCATTCAGAATCATACAATTTGTTATTTAGCATCCCTTCATATTCTAGTTTCAGCATATTCTGCAATGAGAATTTATTAAAATTCTGTTCCCATAACCTCCCACTCTTCAAATGTGTCAGCACTATTCCCAAAATATATTTGGTACTCCTGTCATACTGTATCCAGTGGGCAGAAGCTACTCCAGCCATCACAGGACTGCTGGCATACAGAACATATAATTTAATATTTGTAGCAACTGTTTAAATGCATATGAGAGCTCTTTTTTCAAGTACCTCCACATAGCCATCTGCTTAAATTCTCATTGATTCTCACATACTCACGGGGTCATCTTCTTCCTTCTCATGCCATATGACATGGTCATTAAATACATTTTCATTTGTACTGCATCAACATATTTGAGAAACTGACACATTTAGCTCCTCAGTTCCAGTGCTTTCCTGGACTTACTACTATCCCATAAAAAATCCATCATCATTATCATCATCATCAGCATCATCATCTTCACAGAGCTTGCAAAATTTTGCAGTATACTCATAGGAAAGGCCTTTAAGATATTAAGTAATTCAAGTGCCTTATAAAATAAGACAGTGTTTGTGCTCTTTGGGTTAATGACAACCTGAAAATATTTTAGTCACATTCAAGTTTATAAGCTCTTCATATGTCTTTGATCAATTTGCATTTATTGATCCACCTATCTAGAAACCATATATTTCATGACGGGGGGACTTGGGGTCCAAATGGAGAGATGACAAGTCAACAAGCAAAGGAGAGTAGTATTGCTGAAATTGAATTCATGCTTAAGTCTTGGTGAGTACCTTCAAGAGGTGGACCATGTTTTTCACAAAATTTCACCAAGACGACATTGATATTTAGACTGTATTTTCTATTGCATATATCATGAGCAGAAGTAGGTGAAAAATAAAAATATATAGCTGGGTGTACAAGGCCCAGAATGAAAAAGTGCCCATTCCTGGTAGGTGCACTGTTGCTATGACTAGAAAAAAAATGACAGTGTAGAATCCTCAAAATCCAGAAACATTCCTACAATGGGACTAGGCCAGGCCCAGGGGGAGGATGGCTCCCCTCTTGTAGAAAGAAGTATCAGTCAAGGAGGGATAGATCAGTGAGTTCCCATATAACAAAGCAACGGATGACCCAGGATAAAATTGAAAAGAATGTGCCACAGGAAGATGCTACAGAACTCTCTATAGAATGCCCACAGGAAATGGAGAACAAAGAATGTTTCCTTAGTTTAGAAGAAAATGAGTAAAGAGAAAAGCTGCTTGATTTAATAGAGATAAACAGACATATTAAGGTAAATGAAATGAACAGATTGCAGAAAGTAAATAAAACCCAAAAAGTCAGGATTTTGATAAAACAAATGAACACAGTAATTAGGACTGTCCTTAGAGATTCATGTGATATAACAGAAGTAAACAGGATATATTACTGTGCTGCTAAATTAATAACTGATAACATTCTACCAAATGAACACAGGGTAGTGAGGGAAAGGAAATGGAGAAATCAAATACTATCCTGGAATAATCAAATAGAGAAAACTATAAATTATTATGTATTTATTTATTTATTTATTTTGCATTCGTTTACCAGGAAAGTCTGACTGGACACAGGTCCTTTTTCAGTGGAGGCCCGGGGAGAAAAGCTCCATTACAAAATAGTATAAGAATAAACATAATAAAAGTTAACAACTTACATGGCCTTAACATGAATATTAACATACATATACTTCCAAAACGGTCAATTTGAACATAACTAAAAAACTTGAAATAAAAATGAACAAAAAAATAAAAAAAAAACTCCAAGCTTTAATAAAAGAACATAAAGTAAGCCCTTTCGTCTGCATAAAGACTTTTTCAGACTGAATGCTTTGTAACACACACACCTTTTAAACAGAAAACACAATTAAAGCATCAATTACAATTTCTCACATTGATTAATTAAAGACAATTCTGCATGGATTAATGCCCTAATCTCTTTCTTTTTAAGAACACTTTAAAATTTTCTTTGTCATTCAGATCTGGAGCATTGCTGGCATCTAAATGTATCTGCCAGCAAGTTGGCATCTAAATGCATCTGCCAGCAATACTCTTTCCAATCTAATTCCCACTCTGCATCAAACCTAGTTAAATAGTCTGGGAAACTATCGATAACAATAAATTTTTGCAAGCCTTTACACTCCCTATTAACACAATGATTACCCCAAGCATTATTAAGGTCCCTATTTTCAATTGCATGCAAGTGCTCATAAATTCTCTTATTTAACTCTCTAGTAGTCCTTCCTATGTAATATGCTGAACATTCCATACAGATGGACAGATAAACCACAAACCTAGATTTGCAGCTATAATGTCCTTTTATAAATACTTTCTTCTGATTAATCTCCACCTCCTTTTTATCCACTAATAAACATTCACAATAATTATAATTGTAACACTTGTACATGCCTTTCTTATTAAATAATAATTTATTTTCATTAAATTTAGGGCAAAAAATATCTTTAACATTTTTTTTCCTTTTTTAACTACAAAAGCAGGCTCTTCACCTACTTTTTCTTTAACTTCCCTAAAACTACTTAATATGTTCCAGTTGTTATGGAGGATCAACTTTATACCCTCCAAATCCAACAAATATTGCAAGGACATGCTCAGCCTGTAATCCCATATCCTTTCTGTCCTTAAACTTTCTCCTTCCTTATTTCTTCTTAAATCAATGACCTCCTCAAATTTATTCTGTACCACACCTACTGGGTAACCTCTTGCTACAAACTTTGCACAAAAAGATGTCCCTTCTTCTAAAAACATATCATCATCATCATTAGTTAGCTGGCTTACTCTTAACAATTGTCCCTTTACTATATTAATAGGATGCATACTACAATATTCTAAATAAGAATTATTCTGAACATACTTTTTAAAAATTTTTGTTTTAAACTTCCCTTTTACTATATAAACTTCAACGTCTATAAAACTAATTTTATACCAATCATGCTCATAAGTAAACTTTAAATTCTCGCAGACAAGAATTGACATATTGAAAAAACAAATGCAAATCTATTAATTCACCACCCCAAACAATAAATAAATCATCAATAAAACATCTATAATAATGAATATTACACAAATAATTGCTCTTCAATATATACTCTCTTTCCCATACAGACATAAAAACATTTGCATAACTGGGTGCCATGGCTGTGTCCATGGCTACACCATTAACCTGTTGGAAAAAAGTTGAGTTAAATTCAAACAAATTATAGAATAGAATCACATCCAACATTTCCACCAGTAAGGTTATTTCTTCATTAGAAAAAAAGCTGAGAGATACATAATTCTTTTTTAATCATTTCCAAACCCAAATCATTGGGTATAACAGTGTGCAATGGTTGAATATCCAGTGTTTCTAGATAATCACCTTCCAATACATCAAGCTTGTTGATAGCATTTTTAAAATCAGAAGTGTCCTTAATACAACAAACACTCTTTATCACTACTTTTTATAGTTTTTCATCAGTGAAAATGGCCATCCTTTCTGTCTTGCTCACCACTCCCCCACACTCACCACTATAGGCCTAAGTGAGGGATTGTCCAAGTCTTTGTGCACTTTTGGGAGACCAAATATACAACTGATTTTGTGATACTTATTGATCAAACCAGCAGCCTTACCACTAGACAACCTCCCTTCACATGTCCATTCTTCTATAAGCAAGTCTACTAGACTATACACTCTCTTAATGTGGATGGTTGTTTGTACCAACCTGTAGGTCAGATATAGTTGATGTTATGAATAGTCTCAAAGATTATATGTGAAAATTAAACATTAAGTTTATTTTTGCTGGATTTATTGATATGGTTCAACAGTCCATTAAACCAAGTAGTTTTAATCCTCCTCTATGGCCTAAATTGGAAGCCTTTTTGGCCATTACTGAAAAAAAAAATAAGGCAGTTGTTGTCAATAAAGCCCAGTTATAAATATTACAATATGGCTGTGAGAGAAATGGAGGTTTTAAGAAGTTTGAAGGATGATGACAAGATTCTGATAATTTAGGGAGACAAAGGAAATTCTCTAGTAATTATGGACAAAACTGTTTATATTAACAAGATGGAAGGAATGTTAATGGATGAGAAGTTTTATAAGAAAGTGAATTTCTTGGACATTAAGAAAGTATATAGTCTAGTAGATTTGCTTATAGAAGAATAGACATGTGAAGGGAGGTTGTCTAGTATTGAGGCTGCTGGTTTGATCAATAAGTGTCCCAAAATCAGTTGTATATTTGGTCTCCTGAAAGTGTACAAAGACTTGGACAATCCCCCACTTAGGCCTATAGTGGCAAGTGGGGGGAGCAACACAGAATGGATGGCCATTTTCATGATCATGGCAACAGAACAAAAGGGTAATAAAAGAAAATCATATGGAACAAAGGATCCTCTGTTGCTAAATAATATCATAATGGAGAACTGTTAAAAGGGGAAGAGTCTAAGCATGGAATGGATTGTCTACAAAAAAGCTTTTGATAGTATCAGTAATAGTAATATATGAATAAAACAGTGCTTAAAATGTATAGGATACACCCTACTCTGATCAGTTACATCACAACGACCATGAAACAGTGACAGACCACTTTGCAATCAAGCCATGATAAAGGCCAATTTATTATCCCAGGGATAAAAATTCAAAGGGGGATATACCAGGCTGACTTCCTGTTCTGTCTTACCCTTAAACCTTTAAGCTGTCTACTTAACAGATTAGGCCATGGCTGAAATATGGCTCCTCAAAAACAACAAAGTGTAAAGATCTCACATTTTCGTTTGTCAAAGATTTAAAATTGTATATCTCATCAGATGAGGAACTGAAAGCACAACTACAAGTAGTCAAAACTTTTTCAGATGATATAAGAATGTCACTTGGTCTCTATAAATGTGCAAACCAAATTTTAAAGCAGGGAAACTGCAGCACCAAGAAAGCAACAGTTTGGGACACGAATGTGATATAAAGAACTTGAGCAGGTGGGAGTGTATAATTATTTGGGAATTGATGAAGAATCAATAATAAAACATGAACAAATGCAAATAAACGTTAGTAAGGAATATTTTAGAAGACTTAAATTAATCCTGAAAACAGCATTGGCATATAGGAACAAAATTCAAGCTATAAACCAATTTGCCCTTCCTGTCCTAACTTACAGTTTTGGAGGGATTGACTAGCCCCAAAATATGTTAGCTAGATTAGACAGGAAAACTTGTAAAAAGCGAATCTGGAACACAATAGGAGCAAAACTTAAAAATCCAAAAGTATATTTATTGTACCAAGTAAAAAGTAAGCGCTTTCGGTGGAATAGAATATCCCACCTTCATCAGACAATCAGCAAGAAGAAAATTGCAAGCAGTATATATAAAATTGCCATTTGAAAATAACCAATGATGTTAAAAGGCATTTAGTGCTGATTAAATCCCTTAGAAACCTTAAAGGCATAATTTAAATAATATTAAAATTATTATTTACATGTTTTAAATGAATCACAGTTCATATGTAACCCACAATAAAACTTGCGAGAAATAGCCAGCTACAAAATTAATACTTCCCAAGAAAGGGAAAGAATAATAAATGATTATTTACAAACAATAAGGTAAGGCATGACAGAATATGACTGCATTCTAAAACCTGATATAAAAATACAATTACTTTGAACTAAAGCGTTATTTAGAATGTATGTGCCACTTCTGAAGAAATTTAGGCATTAGCGAGGCTGTAAATATTTTTTATTATTTATTATTTATTATTAGATGTATCACTTCTCGCAAAATGCAAAAATATAAAAATATAAAAATATATGTATATACTCATGGACAACAACGACATATACAAGCTCTAGGAGACCACTTTAAAGTGTGTCATTCTATATTTATACTAAAATTAGTACTAAATAAGAGCTTACTGCCAAGACCTTAAATAGATTTTCCTATAGATTAAAAATCACAAAACTGCCGTGTATACATAAATTCATGTTAGTGAATACCTATAGAACATTTTTACAAATTAGTATTAACAACAGGAAGACTTTATCCTAACATATATAGACTATAAGAATATAAGCAATGTAGCTTATACAAAGAAGTACTAAGAATATTAAAAACTAAAAATAAAAATCCAAAAATTAATATAAATGCAGTTGTTGAGAATATCACAGGGTAAAGACTACCTATTAAGGGAAAGCCACTTCAAAACACATTTTATAGATATGGCATCGTTCAACCCTGGGAAAACGTGTGCCCTTGTACGTATCTGCCAAGTTAGTTCGTCAATTTCTAGTTGGATCTGCCAGGGGCCACAGATTAGACAGGAAAACAAGAAGGATGTTTCATGCTCACCAAATGATTTATAAAAATAAGTGCATACCAAGACTATATATTCCCCATTCCGAAGGAGGTATAGGCCCCCTTGAAATTGATTACATGTATAGATCTGAAATCGTGGGACTACATACATATTTGCTGACCTCACTAGACCCAAATGTAGTGAAAGTTTTGAAACGTGAGGAGAAGATACCTAAGATGACTTTCCTGCTTAGTTTAGCAGAAGTATATTGGCATCAAACAGGAATGGAAATCAAACCAGAAGTAGATAAAAATCAGGCAGCAACTGAATGTACCAAAAAAAAAAAACAACAAAAAAAGAAAAACAAAAGAAAGAATATAAGCTGAAGGATCAAATGAGAAGACAAGAAATGTGGAAAATGCATAAATATAGTTGCAAGTATAGAAAACGTCTGGAAGAAACTCATGTTAATCAGGTTCAAAATCAGAAATGGTTTAGGAGAGGCAAATTCAAACCAACAAATGAAGGGTTAATATTGGTGGCCCAATATAGTGGGCTATGTACACATTGGTTTACAAAGTCCATTGAAAATATGGGAGAAACAGACAAATGTTGCTTTGCAAAACAGAACTGGAAATGGTTGTACGCCTTGTTGCTGATTATGACATACTAATGGCAGAAGGATTGTATACTGAAAGGCATAATAATGTGGCAAGACTGTTGTACTGAGGATTGTGCAAACATTATGATATTGAAGTGGCTGCTAAACACTGGCAACATGAACCACAATGCATCATAGAAAATGATGATGGTTACATCACATGGGATCACACATTACCAACGGTTCAAAAGATAGATGCCAGAAAACCAGATATAGTGGTCCATGAAAAGAAGACAAAAGTAGCATTGATCATTGAAATTGCTACATCTAGTGACTACAATGTCTTGCGTACAGAGAGACAAAGTCATAAAATATCAAGATTTGCAGGTAGAAATTAGAGTAATGTGGAAGAAATATACCAGTAGAAGTAGGACCAACAGGTTTTATAAAGAAGAATGTACAATTGTATTTAGATATGTTATCAATGCATGTAACTCCATATGAATTGCAGAAGGAGTAATTACTGGGCACACTATGGGTGCTGCGAAGAGCATTTTTGGCTGACATCAAAGATTGAAACAATACTATTTTCATGAACTTTAATCATACTCTGAGTTAGGAATGGGGTCCATTTCTGTCATAGTATTAAAAACCCAAAAGCTGTGGAGAAATTAAAAAAAGGGGGACTCTCACAAATAGTGATATTTATTTTTCATATGCTGCATAGAAGCACAGTTTAAATAGAATGTCCAAGAATAAACAGTATTAAAAGTGTAATCATTTTTTGACACTTGGCTTGATGTAATTTTTAAGTGTCCAGGATGCTTTAACATTACATTTGATCTTTGTTAGATTTATATTCTCATATCAGTATATCTGTTTGATGCTCCCAATTTGGTAAATGTATCCAACAAAAGCATTACCTTCTTTCTTTTGCTTTCAACTATCTTTAAAGAGAAGAAAGCCTTTCTTTCTTTATTATTAGATCATGTGTTAAACCAGTGGCAGGTCATGCTATTGGGCTGCAGGACTACATGCCCTCCCAGCTGAAAACCAAAATAAAAAAATCCCAGAACTCACGCATACATGTATGAAAACTCAAATCTGGACTGCTGTTTAACCAGTTCAGATTCAGAAGAAGGCAGCAGCCTTACAGATGCCCCATAAGTCTATGCAGCTACAACCACATAGAATGGAAGGGGATTGGACTGCAAGGTCTGCAGTCTGTGCATGCTCTGAACATATAGAGTAGCGCATGTATGCATGCTCAGTGCATTCCGGCACCGAGAACAGGCTTATGGAGGAAATGGGATTACTGGCTGATTTTTGAGGCTTATGGAAGAAACAGCTGGCTGCCTGTAATGAAGCTTGACAAACTAGATTTCCAGTTACTCAGTGTGTGTGTGTGTGTGTGTGTGTGTGTGTGTGTGTGTGTGTGTGTGTGTGCGTGTGCATAATGCCCCAGTTAACTATAACTGGTGGCTAGAGAGAGTAACTCAGGTTCAAACCCTCAACCTTGGGTGCAGGTAGCAAGGACCTGAATTTCCTACCCACCACCACTTGTGAAAAGTATTCAGATTTTTGTCTCATATTTTGTTCTGTTCCTCATAAAATCTGTGGTTTTACAGTTTTCTGGATTTTCAGACATTTGAATTTTAGACTTCTTATTCTTCAGAAAGTATATGGCAACAGAAAACATTTTATTCTAGCAATTTTCTAAGTTTATATGATCAATATTTGAAATGTGGCCCTATTTTTGGGGCTATATTCCCCCATTATTGGTTTTGTGCAGGTTTCTTTGTGCTAAAAGGTTGAGAGCTATGGTGAGAACTGAATTCACTGAATATGTTTGGGGGCTGTATTCCCCCATTATTAGCTTTGTCCAGGTGTTTTGTGCTAAGAGGTTGAGAGCTAAGGTGAGAACTGAATTCACTAAATGATAGCCATTTAAGTTTCAGTCTTCCTGTCTTTCAAAAAACAGCTGATTTGGCATAGTAGTATGCTGCTCTGACTGTAGTGTACAGGGTTCTGGTTTCAAGACTTGGCAGTGAAATGCATGGCAGTAGCACAGCATTTTACTCTAGCAACTTTCCAAGGTTATACCAGCAATCTTAAAAATGTGTCCCTGTTTTTTGGGCTTTTGGCCCCTCCAATAAATTTTGCCTTTTTTACAGATTTCTTGTGCTTAGGTGCTGCAAAGTTGACAGATACAGTTGAGTGTCAAGTGGATTTTACAAGGAGCTAAGAGCTTCAGGGGAAGAGAAGTTTAGTGTATTTGTGTAATGTATTTTATCTCTTGAAGGCAGTAAGCCGAGGCACTAAGATCGATTAAATCTTCTTTTAGGGACCTGCTTTGTTCTTTGGTGGTATTTTATCCTGAATTGTTCTTTCGTTGCTTACACAAAGAGAAGTTTAGTGCTGCTTATGCTAAGACTCCTTGCAGTGTTAATAGCACAGCAGGTAGCACACTTGCTTTCAATGCAGAAGGTTGTGGGTTTTACTCCCACAGCATGTAGATGCATTATTGTATTGTATTGTACTTTTAAAGTGGGTGGATGTTGCAGTCCTGAGAATGCCCTGTTTGGCAGAGATACCTAGTAACTATCAACCTGTTATTAGGTTGCCATCCATTCCATATTGCAATATTACTAGCATACCATTTTTAATGTAACACATGCAATTTATTCCTCAAGGGCAACAGGCACTTTGTTTGTAGATGAAACAATAAAATATAAAGTTGTTTACCAGCAGCAACCTCTTCATTAGGTACATATCCATTTAATCTGGAATTATTTAGATGACTTTTAGTTCTGCAGAGATTGTGCAGATTTGCTGAGACTGGTGGATTGTAGAAGTCTGAGTAGTCTGTTATGATGGTAATGTTATGAAATGGGCAGTTTTGTCATTATTGGTGCACACATTATTTTCATTGTTTACTGGAAAAATGTTCAAAACATTTTTAAACATCCTCTAACAACTGTCCTGTATTATACAAGGAATATAATTTAATACAATCAGGAAGGTGTATCAAAGAACAGATGCATGTTTCTTGTGCAAGGGGCCTATGATTTGAAAACAGCCCAAAGTTAATCTTTATCTGCCACTGGCTAGATGTATTTTCTTTGAATGTGGGTTTCAATGCTGTTTCAATGAATGTGAGTTTCAAGGGCAGAGGAGTTCTAATGCTGTCTATTTTCATTGTGAGACTGCATTGCTTTATTTAGCAAATGTCTATTAGTGTTTGTGCTGTAAAATGTAAAATAAAACTTTTAAATGAAAGCCAAATCATGGTAGAAGTAAAGCAGTATGCACATTATAGTGTTTATGGTAAATACCCAAGTAATGGGACATTGGAATGGCTGCAGGGGGAGGCCCCATTCGACCATGATTTTATAAGGGGGGAAGGGTGACAAACTCAAAGACAGCCCCGGTTGAACTATAACTCTCAACTGTCCAGATTATCACAGAATTAATAGATATTTGCTTTTTATTTTTGGTTTGTTCCTCATAAAATTTGTGGTTCTCTGACAAATCATTTAGGAATGAAGTCACTAAATAATGACAGACATTGAGTTTCAGACTTCATACCCTTCAGAAAAATGCATGCTAAAGCAAGATCTGTTATTCTATCAACTAGGTTTATACAACAGCAGTTTTTAGTACAATCTGTATGTTCCCCCAATATATTTGGCCTTGTCCAGATTTCCTTTGTTAAGAGGTTGAGAGGTACTCGCAAATAAATCTCTTTATAGAATTAGGTATATCCAGACCTCTCAACTGTCCTTGACTTTGGCTGAAAATGTTGCTCTCCCCCTAATAATCTCTCTGCAAAATGGCAATTTTGGAAGAAAATGTGGAGGGTTTACAATTAAGAAATAATTGTAATGATCAGAGTTATAGATTACTTTTATTTCAGAAATGCATGTTGATTCTCTTATTTTGTCAGCAGCTCAACTTAACAGTACTAATATTAAAAAATGTCCCTTCTTTGACAGGTTCCCAGCTCTATTGTGTGGCTATTTTATATTTTTGCATCACATTTTTGGTCTGTTTTTCATAAAATTGTGGTTTTCTGGCAAATTAGTGGCAAATCATTAAAGACTAAAGTTAGAAAATAATGACAGACATTTGAGTTTCAGATTTCATACCCTTCAGAAAATTCATACTAATGCAAGACCTACTATTCTATTATCTTTCTAAGTTTATAAGAGCAATATTTGAAAATTGTCCTTATTTTTGGGCCTTTGTCCTACTTCTATTTATGGCTTTGTCTAGATTTCTTGCTCTAAGGTTGACAGGTATGACAAATGTGTCAGGACCATCACCCTTAGCCAGAGACATTTCAAATTGTGACATGCTTGTTGCAACCCACTCCCCCATGTAGTGACTCTGGATGTGTCCAAGCAAGGCAAGGAGCAGTTATGCAGTGTAAGTGTACAGAGTATCCACTCATCCAAGGCAGACACAAGTACTACAGTGGCTTTTCATCTGCCCTTGATTTTGCAGAATGTTCTGGTTTTCTGTCATATTTTTATACTGTTGTTGTATGCTTATTATTATTCAGAAAATGCATGTTGTTGCACTACCTGTTGCTCTGTGTTTAAGTAGTGATGCTTTAATGACCATCAGGTAAGATTGTCTGAGATTCTAAGATGCAAGTAAGCTTTAATAAGCATACTGTTAAAGAATTACCAACATTGAACACCTTTTTGTTGTTGCCATGCAGAGAATATTTACATAACTAGATAACGTATAAACCTTAGTATTGAATGCATATGACAGTATTTGAAATAAAGGACATGATTACAGTATTTTCAGAATCTCACTACATTTGTTGGAGTCTTGCAGTCATCTTTGCTGGCTTTACCAGTAAACTAAACAGAATGCCAATCTAACATGTTTGGTCCATAACCTATGCAGTAATCCTTTAAGTAATTGATCTTGAGCTTGTTTCTTGCTTGCTGTTCATTTTTTACTTTGATCATGTTTCCCCATGAAACAAGTACATAGTTGTTGTCAGGCAGCAGGTCTTTTTTGGATAAGAAACATTTTTAAAACTGGGGGTATCACAGAGATTGCTACTTTCAGCATGTTACTTGGTACTTTTATAAAGCTGAATATAAATTATAATTAGAACTATAGTGCAAGGAGAAGTGGTTTGAGTTTAGTGCTGCTTGTTATTTATACTTGATTTTGACTGGCATTCCAGTAATGTATTTAAAAATTAATGTATTTTTTCATGCCTCACAACCGTTTTGTTTCCATCTAGATATTAAGTAAGCTGTCATGTAGCCAATGCACTGAAATATTTTTTTCTTCTATACTTCATTTTGTCTTGATTGGACTCCCATAATGATGGTTTGGTACTCAGGGCAGTGTATTTAACTAAAGTCCCAGTTTTTGTGGTTTTGAGCATAGCTCCACCCCTTTCTAGTTGGTCATACCCTTCCCATTGTCTCCACCCATTCAACTGTCTCCTGCAGCCCCCCCTTTGATTTGAAGTCACCAGTCGCCACTGTATTAAACTGAAAATGACTGCAACAGGGTGAACTTCTTTTCCAAATCTAATATTGATTTCTGCTTAAGTAATGGGCTGTTGGTTCCTGTCCTAGTGAATATGCATAACTTTACCTGCTGCTCTTTGTAAATGTCTTCGCTTTAAACACATACTGTGACTTTATAAACATGACCATTCTACCTGAATCTAGAGTTTTCTACAGCTTCCTAACCTCATTTACAGCAGTGTACTTAATTAACATATTAATAGTCGCAGAAAGCTGCACTGGTGGCATAGAGGGGTAAAGCCCTGACTATGGACCAGGTTACTCAGGTTTGAATAGTGGCCTGGCAATTGACATAGTATCAGAGATGGAAGAATGGGTGTTTCCATCATTGTTGCGAAGGCGGTTATATGGGTATCTCCTGTAATGTTAAAAAAATGAATAAAACCACAAGCAGGGTGAGAAACCTTTGTGTATATTTAAAAATGGACAGAATTTAAATAACATTTTTGAACACACATCTAGAAAATCTAGATATGGACATATGTTCAAGTGTGGAACTTGTAAATTTTGCTCACGTATTCTGGAAACTGATATGTGCAGAATCAATAATGTCATGGTTAAGATCCCAGGTAGATGCAGTTGCTTTACAGAGTGGGTAGTGTACTGCGCTATTTGTTTAAACTGTCCATGTTTTTACGTTGGTAAAACCGAACGTAAACTTAAGATCAGGATTAACGAACATTTGAGAGAAATTAGGGATCAGAGTGAAGTTAACACTCTTGCCAAGCACATGAGAGATTTTCATAACCATAATTTTTAATTTATTGTCTTAGAGATACAAGAAAAATATGACACAGGGGCTGCATGGCCCTATCTTCTTCAGAAGGCTGAACAAACCTGGCCATTACAACTAGATGCTCTGCATTGGCCAGGTTTGAATGACAGCCTGTCCATTAGTTGTTTATTAAAACTTAAAGCACTCAACAGATTAATTTTTATTTCAACAAATTTTAACTTTATTTCACATATTTTTGCACAATTCTATATGTTTGTATGTGTCATGATGGTTGGCAGTTATTATCTTGCTATTGGATTGAATCCATAAGCTCATTATGTAATTCTTGGGCTATTTTATATCCACTTTATATCCATTTAGGATAGTTTTTATGTGTAATTTAGATAGTGGTTTTACACACTTTATATATTTACATGGTTACATAACAGTATTCTACAACTTATTCTAGTCTAGTTTTATTTTGGGATGTTTACATCTGTGACTACAGTAATTCAGTTAATTTTATGTATTACTGCTGCATTTGTCTCTTTTTTTTTTTATTCCTGTGTTGCTTTAAGCCTTAATTGAATGCATTTGATTAGATCAGGAAATGACATCATGTTAAAAAGTAGTTAAAAGAATGCATTTCTGTATTTTGTTTCTATCTGATGAAGTTCCTAGTATTATTTGGAACAAAAGCACTTATATTTACATTTGTTTCTGTTGCAATAAACTAAAAGTGATTGTGGACTTCCTGGCGTACTGGCTACTTCATTGTTTGGCTGGAATCCTCTTTTGGTGTGGGTTCAGCAGCTCTTATTGCTTGTATCCTGTGGTTTGTGACCATATCTCCTGTAATGTTTCCTAGTGAAGACTGAGGAAGTCATGCAGATAGGGTGAATCATCCAAAGAAGAGATATGCTGGTGGATATGGCTGAGTTGCTGTGGAAGTAGGATGATACGCTGCAAAAACCCATTGCACGGCCACCCTCGGCTGCAACTGTGATACAATCTAGAGAGAGGAGATGGTGTAAGTCAGAAGAAAAAAAAAGAACAAAAAAACAGTAAATGAAAGATGACCAAAACCTCCAAGGACATCCTTAGGATCCACGTCATACCCAGCCTGAAATGGAGAAAGTCAGGGAGTGTATGGAAGAGACTGGTAGATACAGCAATGGATGAGGGGCACTGGGTATCACAAGACAGTATAGGAAAGTAAAAAAGAAAAACAAACAAACATTTTTTTTGAAGCAGCACAATTGCAAAAGGCTGAGTTAAATATCTTACTAAACACTTTGCCACATTTCATAAGTTCAATACCATTAATATCATGTTTAGTGGTTACAGTTTTTAACAATGTAAACAGGATTAGGAATAATAGTAAAACAATCTAGCTATGTGTCCCCTTTCCCACATTTAAAAGAGTATGTCTGCCAGTCATACTATCTGTTACCAGATTTTGACCCAGGTTTTATGTCATAGCTTGACCACTCAGATTTCAACGTAGTTTCATTAAATGTCCCCCTCTCTCTTTCTACTAGAGAAACAAAGTTTTCAATGTATTTATGATTACTTTGAAACATCACCTTCATTAAAGTTGTGGACAAGTCTTTTTAAAATTATCCCTGGCAAATATTTCTATCATTTTACTTTCAATATTTTGACCCTCAGGATCAAATCATAAATGAATTACATATTTTAAATGACATAACTGAGATAGTAACAGCAGAAAATATGTAGTTATGAAACTTATAAGCTCATATCTCAGAGGAAACACCAGCACCTAACACTGCCTTTTTAGATTGAAAATTACACATATGCTGTCCCTTCCGTGTCTGTGGAGGGTTTTAAAGCCTCCCCAGTTACCAGAGCTGCAAGGATTTTTGTCTAAGTCTGTCTGGTCCCATCCCTCCTGCTGGGAATACCCCTAAAAGACTCTCAGATACATGTCATGGTCTTCCTCCCTGGTTAGCTATTTCGTGGAACAACCTTTGACATTGCCATGGCTTTAGCAAATATGACTGTCCCCTGAAATGAATCAGCAATAGTCTGTAGCAGTTGCAGCATAGGTGAAAAGGTGAATACATGTGCAATCAATACAAACACATCTACACATAATATAAGAATGATACCTTTCTAGTTGGGGAAATATGCTCAAATAAATGAATTTTATCCAGACAATAAAAGGTATAATTTGTTATGAAAAGATGCACCAATAATATGTCAACTGCATGCTACAGTATGGTATGAACAGACATCACAATCCAGTTTCTTTTTAAAGGAAATGGAACTGTGCATAAAAGAAATGCAGTTTTATTAAGCACAGAAAAATGCTGGCACAAACTCTTGTCCTATAATATAGGATCAAATGTAGCAATATTAATAATTCCAAAAAAAAAAAAATCATTCAATCTTTCAGGCAGTTTCCGTGATAGGTCAAGGGTAGTTTTTTCTATCTTTATTTCATTCTTTCTTTCTTCATTCCGAATTTATTGCAGAAAGATGATCAGATTATTCATAGTGCTCCACAAAGTTTTTACTCACTAACATGGGAGAGTGTTGTACCTGACCCCCCCCCCTGCCACATTGTAATATCCTCTTTGGTAAGATCGAATCACGGAACGGTCTACGTTGAAATAAATATAAGGCCAGATACCCTATCAAGCTCAAAAATGCTAATCAATTTCTCCACGACAAATTATCTCCTATTACAGATGGCAAAATTAATTTCAAGGCTCCGCTGAACTCAGAAAACACAGAATCCTATACAGAAGTATAGATCTTTGCACCAATGCCTTGTATAGCCATTTAAGCAGCTGTATAGAATCGTCAGTACCAGAGCAGAATAATCACAGGTTTTGTAGGAAAAACAAGCATCTCCCCTACTCCTAGAGAGTCCCGTGGTTTAAACTGGCTAGACAACAAAAGAAAGAAACTACTGTGTAAAAATGAGCGAGATTAGGCTCATCAGAAGAGGAAATCTCTCACTAGTCTATACAAACAAATCAGAGATGTAGCCAAGTCCTCAAATGCAAATTATGAAGCAAAAATAGCCTCCCTAGCCAAGGAAAATCACAAAGAATTTTTTATCGATGTCCAGAATTTTAAGATGAATGCCCAGCTATGCACAGTGCCAGTTGTGGATGGCACCACCCATACTCAGTTGGAGGAAATAGCCAACCTGCTAGATGACAGATTTGGATCCAACTTCACCTCCTGTCTCCAACAGTCATTCCCCCAAATTATACATGCCACCATTCCACAGCCTATTATCTCTGTGCTCTCTACAGCTAAAAATATGGCATCAGTGGGCCCTGACAACATCCCAGGTTGTCTTATAAATAACTGAATACATGATCTAGCAGACCCACTTACATTAGATCTCTATTTAACCATGTGTGTGTGTGTGTGTGTGTGTGTGTGTGTGTGTGTGTGTGTGTGTATATATATATATATATATATATATATATATATATATATATATATATATATATATATATATATATATATATATATATATATATATATATATATATATATATATATATATATATATATATATATATATATATATATATATATATATATATATATATATATATATATATATATATATATATATATATATATATATATATATATATATATATATATAGAGAGAGAGAGATTTGTCAGTGTGGCAGTGTACATATAATTTATCATACTTTATTTAATTCTTAGGTTTTCCAGTGGATTCCTCACTTTTATATATATTATAATTTGTCTTAAACCTGTGTAAATAAATTGTATTTTCCTATTTGCTGTGCATTAATTATGAATACTTTCCACCAGACCATAATGGTGACTCTTGATCAGTGTGCAACCCCAGTAAAAAAATGCAAACAAATAAAGTGTCTCTAAGGCTGACTTCTACTGAAAGATATTCTTTGGGAAACCATCTAGCTCCTTAATAGAAATTAGCTTTCCGTTGTCTCTATATCCTTTGCCACGGGTAATATGCCTTATTCCTCGCTGTACTGCTCTGTTTACGAGACTGAACTCCATAGTGAAGTATCCACTTGAGATGCTGAGCTGTCCTTTTAGTGCCAATGTGCCTTTCACTGTCTGTGTGGCTTTTACCAAATGTACTGTTCCTTTTCTAGCCCCTTTGCTACTTTGTCTTTGAGGCAGCCTTCATTTATGATGTATACTTTGAGGAATAGTCTACACTCTTAATGTCAATGTGGTTTTCTCTGTCATTGTGCTCTTTTTTATTCTGTTGCTATTTCTCTGAATTCATTTTCGTGGTCTAATAGTGACAATGGGCTACATTCTTAGTGGCTTTTCCCTGTCATTTTGTCCTTTGTTAAGAATAATGTACATTTTGTATCAGGGAGGCTGGTTTACCATACAAGCCATACTTCTGGAAGTCGCTACCTTCCTGGAACCTGTTCTTCCTATATTTAGACTTACCTCTAAAACAAGCATTATGGGCAGTCTTTGGAGCATAACAGAAGACTTGTCTATGCTGTTTGACAAGTTGTGCTGTCTGCACAGTGTAGGAAGGTGAGAGATCCATGTTTTGCACAAGTATTGCATCTCTATCAAGCCACACCATCCCTTTATAATGTTGACGTTAATTTGCATATCTACAGTTCCCCCATAGCTGCATGTGTATTTAACATGATCATTGTTCTGGCTATCTCTGACATCCTTCTCACACTTGTTTAACAAGACTTTTGGTACCTGTGTGTCATAAACTACTGTCACCTCATTTTACATGCTTTAACCTCTTGTGCTCAGTCTGTAGTAGAAGAAATATGGCGCTTGTCTAGTACTGCCCCTCCTACCAACAGATCTTTAAACAAAGCAGGGTACTCATTTCCTCATTTCATAAGATCTCCTTCCATTGTTCATAATAGAATAATGACTATGTGTAATGACTATAACCTATTATATGTATAAAACTGTATCTCTTTAAATTGTAAAGATGCATTTATTTATTGGTTTACTTATTGACATTTGATTACCAGGAAAGTCCAACTGGTTAAGAGACCATTTTCAGAGAAGACCCTGGGAGAAAAGCTCCAAAGTATTACAAAACATTTTAAGAATAATAATTTTACAGTCTTTAAAAATAATACAAAATCAAATAAAGTTTAAATAATTATACCAAATTAGACATAATATGAAAACATTGGTTAAGAACAGATACAAGTGATATGACAATGATTTAACAGTTAGAGACATTTTAGTCAGTTTATAGAGAAATTAAAGGTAAGTCCATATAATGCAAACAAGGGTGAGAAATTGATAGAATAAAGAAGTGAGTGAAGAAAGGAGAGTAAGGAGATGTAACGTATGAACGGGTATTTGTCTACATTTAGGGATATAGTTTTTCCTGGTGTAGAGCAAGATCAGAGACAGTTTTTTGGCTAGGATGTATTCCAGAATGGTTTTGAAGGATGGGAGGAAGAGCATCGACCTAATGGATAGAAAAGGAGTTCCAGGCCTTAGCAACATGGTATGAGTAGCGACAATGCCCGGCATATTTGATAGGTTTTTGGAAAGACAAGAGTTTTTGGTCATTGGATCATAATGACTGACTAGGAACATGTGTAATTTCATAGGTAGGTACTAGGCTATTGGCCCAAGGGCCTAAGAAAGCCTAGCCAACAAGGTTCCCTGGCTTACGACACCCAAGAAAATTAATTTCCTGTGTCCATGTCGAGCAGAGACACAGAAGTGATCCCTGGGGTGTATTTCCTATTTCCCATCCACTCATCAAGATTTTTCTTGAAGAGTGCTAATGAAGAGCTTTGCTTGACATAGATGGGTAGCCTATTCCAGAGTATGGGAAGTCTCTGGGACAAGAATCTATCCCTCCAGCATGTCCTGTTTATTGTGGTGACAAGGTTTAGGTCCCTAGATTGTGTAGCTTGGAGGGATTGGGATTTCTTTAGGTGTAGCATGTCCAACAGCTCTGGGTTTGACATAGCTTTATATGTTAGGCAGAGATGTCCTCAGAGTAGGCAATATGCTACAGAGTAAAGCTGGAGTTTTTTGAGACAGTCAGTTTAGGGCATCTGAGCCAGTAATCGTCTTTGTGAGGTACTTCTGTGGCCTTTCCAGCTGCTGCAGATGTCTTGTGATGTACATTCCAAAAGGGGTGTTGTACTCTAAAATGGGTCCAATGAGTGCCAAGTAGAGGGGAACAATGACCTCTTTTTTCCTGGATGAGAACCCTTTTGTGATGAGGTCTGCCATATAGAAGAATTTTCTGACTACTGTGGCGATGTGATTATCAAAGGAGAGACTACTGTCCACCTGGGTCCCAAGGTCTCTTATCACACATTCGGTGTTAAGTAGACTGCCATTTATGTGGTAGTTGATGGGTACAGAATTTTTACCAAAATGGATGACAATGCACTTTTTGACATTGAGCTTGAGGCACCAGGCATCTGTCTCAGTGAGACCCTTTTGTAGGATGTCCACATTATTTGGGGACTTGATTATGGCTCCTAGTTTGCACTCATCTGCGAACTTCATTAGCCAGAGGCCTTCTTTGTTAGCCTGTACTTCAGAGAAGTCGATACCAAACAGGAGAGGACCCAGGACTTAACCCTGTGGTACTCCACTTGTCACTGGTTTGAAGTCAGATTTGGAGTCTGCAACTTTTACAGTGTCGGTTCTGTCAGTGAGCCAATTGTCAACTCAACTTGTGATGTAGGGATTTATACCTAGTTTAGTGAGTTTAGCTATAATTACAGAATGAGGGATGGTGTTGAAAGCCTTGGCGAGGTCAAGATAGGCTGTGTGATCCACCTTACCCTCGTCTACAGCTTTGGTGACTGCCTCAAAGAAGTCAATCAGGTTCAGAAGGCATGATCTGCCTTTCACAAGCCTGAACTGTGTGGGGTACAGAGTTTGGAGGTTATCAATATCTTTGTTTATGAGTTCCATGATGATACGTTCAATGTCCTTGCAGACCAGGATCATCAGGCTAATAGGGTGATAGTTCCCAGGATCAGTGTTGGCTCCCCCTTTGTGGAGTGGGATAACTGTTGCTGTGCGCCATTTGGTGGGCACAAAGCCTGACATGAGACTATGATTGAACATGGTGCTTAGGTGGGGAACCAGTTTGTTGTGAAGTTCATGTAAAATGGTGCCTGGGATGTTGTCCGGTCCCATGGATGCTGGGTTTCTGATTTTAGAGAGTGCAGAGTGTAGAATGTTATTTAGTGCTAGATAAGCAGATGGATTCTGGATAATTTTATACATGGTAAGAAACTGTTTATATATTAGTTGATGGGGTAGTTCTACCAATTAAAGTATATATATATATATACATATATATATATATATATATATATATATATATATATATATATATATATATACAAACTTTACTGCTTTGCATTTATTATTCTCCAGTTGTATTTGCTGTTCTACACTGTAAATAACTAAGTTAATGTCTTCTTTAAAATCATTGCCTTACAACAATGATTATGATCTGAACTTTTTGTTAATTTGTGCAATCAATGCTTATATTTCCTGTATTTATTGCTGCTTCTGGACTATGTCTAGAATGGGTCAATGTGTCTCAGTCCACCACCTTGAAAAAAAACATAAACATTTTTCAAATATCATCCTGTATAACATGCAATCATCTATCTTTTGGCAGTTCTCCACCATGTTAATAAACTCTTTGATAGAGTCAAGGGTTCACAGAGTTTGCAGAGTCAGTCCATAAGCAGTAATCACATTACTACCCCATCAGGGCACCTCTAGGCAACAAGGCCAAACAGGTCAAGCCCAGGGTGAATTTACTGGCACCCATTTAATCTTGGAGAACTTCCCAAAGATAAATGAAGCCATTTCTCTTTTTTACATGCAATGAACATTATTCCAGCGATGGAGGAAGTGATGAATAATAAATTTAACTCTCCCATGTATCCTATTTATTTACTTATGATGAAGATTTAAGTCTGTAGTTTAAGTGTTTATGAAGTCATTTTTGTGGATGTATAAGAAGTAAAGGAGGGTATTGCCATTAAAACCTTGCAAGAGTCTGACACACAATATATGTGTCAAGCTTTAAGCCTGTCTTGGCATCTTAAGGGCTTTATTCTGGTGATCCTTTTAGTTGTGAACTTCTGGGTCTTTCTAGCGGTGTAAAGTATTTGGATAGATATGTAATAAAATGAAATTTTATTCTACAATTGTTCTGAACAGATAATAGTACAGGAGAACAGCAACTTCTGTTGAAATGGAAGAACTCCCTTTAGATGTTAAAGAAGTTGTACAGAAGTATTTCCTTACTACTGTTTTTACATGGTGGTCAAAGGATAGGGATATTTTTATGAAGATGCAGAGATCTCTGATGACCATAGTAGACGGGAGGGGGTGCTACTTAGACTTTATGCTGGTGTCTAGGTTTGTTTACCAAAAGTGACAAGGCTATATGTCTTTGCAATTAATTTAAGCCAATTTCTTATACACTATTAGTTGTTTTAGTTTAGTCCTTGCTGTAGTAACATGATATTAAATGCTGAGTGAGAAGCATCACTCAGGTTATGGTCATGAGCATATTTACTAAGCCATATGTCTGGATTAATGATTTCGATCAGAGCTGATATGACATAAATATAGTACCAGTATTAATTTATGAAGCAGCAAGGATATCAGGTCTTCATTAATGAATGCTGATACTGTTATTCACATTTACAGTGAAGTTCATTGAATGCTAGCAACTGTAGCGATCTTGCTAAAGCAGACTTTTTAGTCCTCGACTTTGATTGAGGGGATGCCAGTGGTACCAGATGAGCTAGTTACAGCACTATTTTGTAGAGCCAGTAAGTAGATTTTGAGCAGAAATGTTCCCAGTCCTGTCCTCTAATGAAAGTCCCTAGTCACTTTTTTGTCTTCTGAGGTGGGTCCATCTGTTGAACAATTTGCTGTCAACCCTACAGCAATAAAGGTCTGCATTTTGTCCTTTAACCATGTTTACAATTCTAACATGGGGAGTAGTGTTAAAGGACTTGACCAGATCTAGCTACAGTTCATGAAATGCATGGCCACTATCTACAGCTTCAGGGACTTTCTTGAAGAAGTTTACTAAATTAGCACATTAACTTCAGTAGAGTATTTAAACTTTGTACTTTTAACTTCCTATGGCTGCTTTCTGAGCCTTATGCCAATATCAAGTTATATTCTCACAGTTTATACAAATGCCTTTATCTTTACAATTGTGTTACTAAAGATTTGCAATTGGTGAACTGCTCAGCTCAGAATAATCTTTGTAGTGGTCACATTTATTGGATTCTAGGTCTTAAACTATATTTCATAAACCATAGCAAACACAGGAACTACTACTTTTTTAAGTTCTTAATCAGGTATGAGTGACATCCCAAACCCAACCACTTATAAAAAAACAAGGTCTAACAAATATTTTAACCCCAACAGCTTTCAAAAAGAACTCTTAGCCTGCAACTGGTCACTCCTGAAACACCTACCATTAGGAGATGCCATTAACTACTTTAATTCTAAATTTTTAACCATCCTAGACTACCATGCCCCAACATGAATAATAAGAAGCAGGTCTAAACCAGCCCCATGGCTCTCCAAAACTACCAAACAAAATATCCTCTATAGAAACAAACTCTGGGATAAGTGGCGCACAACCAAAAGTCCAGCAGATCAACTAAAGTTTGGACAATTAAGAAATTAATCTAAAAAAGCCATATTGACTGACAAAAAAAACCTTTACTGTCACCTCCAACAAACCCACCAAAATAAACCTCATAAATTCTGCTCTGGTATCAATAAACTTTTACACCCAAGTTGCTCTATTACACCCAACCCCACAGGCTCTAATCTCAACAGCCATATCCAAATTGCCAATGCTTTTAACACTTTTTTCACAGACACCATTCAATCTTTGGCCAATCAACTATCCCCTAACACTACATCTTCGTCCACTGATATCCCTAACAGCTCCCCACTATTTTAATTTCAACCTGTTCCTACATCCTTTGTCTGCACCCTTATTCAGAAACTTAAACCCACCACCCTCCCTGCAGATCAACTACCTGCAAAATACCTGCAAAAAGCCGCTAAAGCTATAGCCTACCCCATATCCATCCTCATTAATAGAACT
Source organism: Protopterus annectens (assembly GCF_019279795.1). Classification (NCBI taxonomy): domain Eukaryota; kingdom Metazoa; phylum Chordata; order Ceratodontiformes; family Protopteridae; genus Protopterus; species Protopterus annectens. The sequence goes on along the minus strand of NC_056732.1, from coordinate 1,210,620,770 downwards.
ATTTCTGAAGAAACTATTCCATCAATCTGGAAAATCTCACATATCATCCCACTGCATAAAGGTGGCAATTCCAAAGATTTTTCTAACTATAAGCCTATAGCTATATTATCCCCACTGGCAAAAATTATGGAAAAGTGCATTCATAAGCAACTATTAAACCACCTACTAGAAAACAACCTACTAGCTACATGCCAACATGGCTTCAGACCATTTCATAGCACCACCTCTGCTCTCTTATCCTTCACTGATTGTATTAATAAAAATCGTAATAATGACACTCTACCCTCAGCCCTCTTCATTGATCTGTCAAAAGCCTTCGATATGGTCAATCGCCTGCTACTCATAAACATACTTAGAAACTTCTCAGTGGATCCACTTGCTATACAGTGGTTCCAATCCTATTTAAATAACAGGCAACAGGCTGTATTATGGGATAGTAACTTGTCTTCCCACCTCCCAGTTGTCCTTGGTATCCCTTAAGGCTCCATATTGGGTCCTCTCCTCTTTTCTGTTTTTACTAATGACCTACACTCTGTACTACCTCAAGCTTCCTGTATTCAATATGCGGATGATTCCACATTAATATGCTTGGCCTCTTCACCATCACAACTTCAGTCCCTAACCCAAGATGTGTTTAGTAGAGTAGAGAATTGGCTTCTTCACCGATGTCTCATCCTGAACCCAAACAAAACGAAAATGCTACTATTCACTCCCACCCGCAGAGCCTCCCCACTGCACTTCACTGTCACATCTAGCAATGGTACAATTATATCTCCCGACTCTACCACAAAACTACTTGGAGTACTAATTGACAACAACCTTACCTTTGAGCCTCATATTAACAACACAATAAAAACAATAAACAAGAAACTAGGCTCCCTCAATAGGATCAAACCCTTTCTGACTCCACTAGCCAGGACCACCATTGCCCACACCCACTTAATCTCAACCCTACTATATGCATCCCCTATCTATACTAAACTATGTAAAAGCAATCTCAACAAGCTGGCTATTTCCTACAATAATATTGCCAGATTTGCTACTGGGTCTACCTATAGAACCCATCATTGCAATAATCTTTATCAACTTGGATGGTTAGAGTTGTCAAATCTTATTCTATTGAACCAACTAACTATCGCCCATAAGATTCTGTATCAACCTACAAATACTCCAATACTCACTAACCTAATCACCCCCTACAATAACCTAAAGACCCTGCGTTCTTCAAATAAATTATTAGTAAAGATAGGTAAAACCAACAATCTAGCCGGAGACTCACTATTCTCTAACACAGTGGGTAAAACCTGGAACACCCTCCCTAACGACCTAACCTCCCTAACCACAATTACCCTGTTTAAAACCAAACTCAAAGCATACCTTAAATCACACTGGCTATGCCCCTGTGCAAAGCCAGACTAACTACCTCCCTTGTCTCCAGACACTAATCCTCTCACTCACCCAATCTCATTAATATTTTACTAACAATAATATGTGTGTAATCCTTTTAGCTTAAAAGTGCCCTATTTCACTTACCTTTATATATTTTCTGATGTATATCCATACTTATGTAACTAGGAATGTATTTTTTGTAACTAAGAATATATATTTTTTCCTTGCTCATAAACTAATATGTGATGTACTATTATAATTTGTCTAAACTTGCTATTGTACCTGTGTTTCTGTAATACTATTCTGATGTGCGGAGCTTTTCTCTTCGGGCCTCCACTGAACATGGACATATATCCAGTTGGACTAGTCTGGTCAACAAATGTAAAATAAATAAAAATAAATAAAGTTCTTTATAAACAGCCTTCACTGTCTCAGTAACCACTCAATCTAAGTGTCTGCTCTGCTTAGTTGTTGAGATATTTAAAGAAATATAGAACATATTAAAGTATAAATCAATATTTCTTTAACTGCAATAGTCAAGAGGTCAACTGTTAGTAGAATTATATTCCCTCTTAAGTAAGCTTTAAGAACAAATTTTTTATAAAATAGCTTCTTTTTACCATGGTTTTAGAATTATTACTGTAAATATGAGCAAGCCATATTTGATGCCTAAAAATAAGATTTCTGGCCACATAAACAAACAATGTGAGTGTGGGGTGTGATATAACAAACAAGGATTGGGATATATTGACAGTGAATAAGGACAGGAAGGCTGCCTAGTTTTTCTTACAAGAAGCAGAATGTGAAGACTGAATTTTGTAAGATAGAAAATACAGGTAAGATCATATTTAATGTCTATGGTACCTTCCTGGATGAGAAGTCAAGCTGGTGTCAGTATATCCTTGCTGCTTTTGTATTTGATTATCCTGTTTTAAGAAGCTGTGTAACTTCTTTATTGACTTCACTACTTCTGATCTAGTCTGTGTGGGTATATGTATTAAATGTCCATTTTTTAGGTAATCACAATTAATAGTCAGAATATTAGAGATGCATTAGCAAGACATGCACTGGAATAATATGATAGGCATCACTTTGAATATGTTGTGCTTCAGAAAATACATGCACGTTTATGAGGCAGTAACTTAGTAAATTATACTGCGATGGTTGAGAATGAGTGTATCATCAGATTAAATGCCTTTGAAAAAAGGGCACCATAATTGAGAACTAAGGGTTGAGAACAAAGAAAAAAAGCCCTTTGAAGTTGAAGACAGAAAGAAAAGAAAAAGATCCTTTGCAGAAAACAGTTTAGTTTAGCTAGTTTCTTGTTAAACTTACAGTGCCAGCCAGATACTACCCCCCATCCCCCATTCACATACTCATGCATATGCACGCACATACATTCATTCATTTAAACAGATCCAATCTTACCCCACTGTTTCTGTTTAAATTAATAATGATCCTACAATTCCTCCCAATCAGATTTATCAATGAATACCCTACTAACTTATAGCTATGGCAGCTGCCCATTTTCCCAGCCCTGACACCCTTCTTGCATCTTAGTTCTCCTTTCCATGAGTGAGAGACAGCATGTTCATTTTGCTGAATATCACCCTCCCACCTCACATTTCACATGTAAAATGCAAGCCCATTGTCCAAGCACCTTCTCTCACTCCAAACAGCATTCTGCTTGCTGTACTGAAGCAATGTGCACATTACAGTAAATTACTCTAGTACACTATGCCTTAGAGTGCTAAACATGTATGCTTCCTGAACAAGATGCTTATGTAACTCTTTTGAATAAATTCGACCATCTTGACATAATATAAAAGCTACATATTTATGTTCAGAACTGACAAAGGCAGTAAAATCAATACAGTTATACCCAACTTGTAAGACCTTTTTGAGAACTAAATATAGGCACAAGGCATGGCTCCTCTCACTCAATATTGCATGACAAAAAACAACTTTGGTATCACATTCAGGTTCAGTGAGGAGCAAAGAGGGAGATAAGTAGAGCACACCAGACTATGGTGTACTGTGGTACTCTTCTGTCTGGTCTGCCCTAGTTTTAGGCTTCTTTTTTAAATAAACTGTCTGGAATACATGGATTGCCACACAAATGTATATCAAGTTGCCATGTTTTTTTTTATGGCATAGTGAAGCTTAAATACATCCTTTCCCCTTCAATGCATCATGTCAGAACCTGTAACATAAAGGTTTTGATAAACAGGGACATTCATTAAGTTGCTGCTGGCAAACTACAACAAGCATTAATGGACATAGACATTATTCCTTCAAGAAAATTTGTTTGTGAATCCCATATGCTATGCATAAGATTAAAAAAGGACAAAAAGGTACAGTGATAAGGATGTGTTTTTTTTCTTTCCTTTCCTTTTTCTTTTTATGGCATCATTTTAGTGATGGGGATACTGGAAAACAGTTTGTTAAGGAAATACTTATCTAACAATGGGCACAGATTGTACAGTCAAAAGAAAAAGAAAATAATTTTTCTTCTGTACACTGTCTTATTTCTCTAACATCTCCTATTCTACTTTCTTTACAGTTTCTTAACATCTCTTTCTGTGCCTGTTCTCCCTTACCTCATCTGGATCGCAGCTGAAAAAAAAAAACAGTAAGGACAACAAGAACAAAAATAAGGGACTGTGCATTTTTTATTTAAATGTAGTTTTTCTTCCACAGTAACCCTGATGTTGCATATGCTCTATTGTCTGCTTAAACCATGATGGTTATACATTTTCGATTTTCTGCATTTTTATGTACCAGGAAGTGTTGCACACACTCCCATGGACTATAGATGCTTGACTTCCCTTCAACCCAAACTTGATTCCCCTCTCCTCCTAGCAGTATTACAGCAACTGTCTATAAGTTGGGCCAAACGGACTAACTCCTGACAAGATAATTTGGAGACTTCACCATGGCCTACTTAATTACCCTTGCTGCAGACTATACCTTGGTTTTACAAATTTAACTACATTAGTCTAACCTTAGTGAGCTTTATGCTATTCTGGTACTTAACTCCTGTCCCATTCTTAATGATAGTCTGTTAGCATTCGGTAGAACCAGGTTTCTACCCGCTCCTTTCACAGTCTCTAATGCTCAGGCTCACTCCACTCCCCTACCCTACCATCTTTCCCCACCGACCCCCACCACTTCTACATTTATAGTCTAACCTCTCTTTCTCCTCCTCTTCTTGTCCACCCCTTCTTCTCCTTACCTTCCAATCATACCTATCTCAATTCCATCTAACCAAATCTCCCCCTTACTGCACACTTCTACCTAATTAAACAGAACACCTCTAAACCTTACCACTCCTAACACCACACATCCCATCCCAAAAATAAACTCCATCTCTCCATCCCCAAGCAACCAACTCCTCTACACTTGTCTATTGACCAAGTGCTTACTCATCACACAGATCTCACAACTTCCCATCTTTCCCAGCACTGTCCACTCTCCCAACTCACATCTACCTTCCCACAATTTCCTACAGTGACTTTTACCCTACCTTCCCTTAATCTGTTCTCTCTCGTATATCCTTATCCCCTCTAACATGCTACTCATATTCATCCTCACTCCTCTTTTTCTTCTATTTTTCCCATCTCTCCTCCTATCATACCACATTATCTCATATAAACTCCCACCTGCTTCCATCTTCCCCTATTCTGACCTACAAATTCACCACACTTTCTTAATATCACTTTCACTATTCAACCCCCTCAAACCCACTATCACGCAAAATTACATATACTCTCCACCCCTCTCACCTCCTAAAAACAAGCCTAAATACCATTCCTACAACAACAAAATCCCCGCTCTTCTATACAACCCCAAAATCTATTCCTGTCTGGAGACATACACCCCATCCCCATCCCCCCTCATCCTCATCCCATTCTGCCCTGTCCTCACAACCACCCCCCCACACAGCTTAACTCTCTACTCTTTAAATATATTCAGCTTGTTCAACTCACGGTTCACCCAACACTCCTCTGACATAATAACAATCAGAAATGTGGCTCAGAAATCACATCACTGGCATAAAAATTCTCCCTCCTGGATACAACCTCCTCCACTTAGACAGTGTCCACAAAAAGGAGGAGGTTTAGCCATAATCTATGCTATCCATCTTAACCTATCTGCATTTTCCATGACACTTCCCAACTTTCAGTACTCTTAACTCTTATTAGCTAACTGCAGACTGAATACTCATAAAAAAACTTACAATAACTGCTCTCTTTATTCCCACATGTAACAATATACCCATACTGGAACATGTCCTATCCTGGGTCAGCCAATCACCTACAACATAACTAATAAAACTATCTCACTAGGTGACACAAACATAGATTGGCAAACCCTAAACACTGACCCCCACCTAACTGCTATATTAATCTTCATGACTTCTCACAACTGATGTCAACCCCTACTCACTTTAGCAAGCCAACCACCTCCAACTCCATCCTTGAGTGGATCCTCATATCCAATCCAGACCTTTACCACAATCCCAAAACACTACCTGATGCACTAATCTGCATCTAAAGATAATCCCTTCATCTTATTAGACCACAAAAATTCAAAGAATTTCACAGTCTCTCAAATGTCAACCCAGAAAAATTTAACAGTAGGCTTTCCTCCATTAACTGGTCCTTCCTCTTTCACCTACCCTTAGATGACACCATATATAAGTTTGACATAATGATTCTAGATATCCTAACCTCCCTCTCTCCACCTCAACAAGTCAGAATAAAATCTCTCTTTGCACCCTGGCTGTCAAAACTCACTCACTCACTTATGCTCAAAAGAGACAAAGCCTGGAAAAACTGGCAAAAGACTAAATCCCCTATCAGTCTCCAAGCTTATAAAGAACTTAGAAACCTCACTAAAACATGCCAACAATGATAAGAAAAATGTTTATGCAAAACCTCAATCTAAACACCACAGTAACCCCAAGAAATTCTGAAAGACTACCAATAAGATCTTTCATCCTGGAAACCCCTTTTCACCTAACCCATGCCTAACAACACTCCTCTTGAAACTGCCTACATCCTAAATTTCTACTTCATTGAAACTATCAGTAATCTAACCCAAAATAATAGTACCTCCAACCCTTCTCATCCACTCTCCAACAGCCCAAAACATATCCTTCTCACTCAAACCTATTCCCACTGCCTACAATAAAACCCCACTTAGCAAACTAAAGACAACCTCTCCGTGTTCCACCCTTCTTCCTGAAGGTCGCAGCTACTTCAGTTGCCTACCCTATATCCATCCTAATTATCTGATCAAGCCTCGAATCCTCTGTCCCCACAATCTGGAAGCAATTCTATACTAGTCCTATTTACAAGGGAGGTAAATCAACAAAACTCTGGAAGTACTGCACCATAGCCATACTGTCTCCCATCTCAAAAATAGTAGAGTAATGAATACATAAACAACTTACAGACTATCTTCTTAAAGAAAATCTACTGACTCCTACCCAACATGGCTTCCGACCCAACCACAACACAAACTCTGCTTTAATATCCTTTGCACAGACTGTCTCCCAAGCCAGACACAATAACAAACTAGATTCCTGTCTTTTCCTAAACCTCTGAAAAGCATTCGATATGATATCCCACCCTAAGCTACTCTCCAAATTATCTAAGCTAGGTCTCCCAGATCCCACTCTAAACTGGTTCTCAAGCTACCTCACCAACAGACTGCACCCTTTCCCCCCATTAAGATGGGAGTACCCCAAGGCTCCATTTTAGGTCCTCTGCTGTTTAAAATCCTCACTAACTTTCTTCACTCCTCCTGTCCAAATATGCAGATTACTCCACCACCCTCTCCATTTCTGACATTCTCTCTGACCTTCAAATTCTAACCCAAAACTCTTTCAACTGTATTGAAAACTGGCCAACAGAAAATCAGCGTATACTAAATCCCCCAAAAAACAAACCTTTCCTATTACTTCCTAAATCTCTCACACACCATAAATCTTCTTTTAATATTTTATCCCTTGACAACACAATCATTAGTGTTGAAACTCATACTAAGGTCCTGGGCATAATCATAGATGAACTTAAATTCGAAGTCCATTATTGCATAAAAAATGCACCAAAAAGTGAGCTTACTTTACAGAAGCAAAAAATTCCTCACCAAAGATTCTAAACTCTCCTTAGCCTACACATACCTCCTTCCCAGTCTTCATTATGGCTCACCGATTTTAACAAACCTCCAATCTTCCATAAAAATGAAGCTTGAATTCACTTATAACAAAGTCATAATTTCTCTAACAGCTATCATCAGTATTATAATCTTACTAGTGTAAATGTAGTATAGAATGTGTACACAATTTTTCTTGCCTGAAGATTTTTTTGTAAATACTACTATTTATAATATTCTTAATTTGTGCAAACAGCTAGTATTGTATTAGATATAATTCAAACTAGATGCTTGCTACTTTCTGTTAATCATTACATCTTATTGTATTCTGTTTTTTGGAGCTTTTCTCCCTGGGCCTCTGCTGAAAATGGGCTCACATTCATTCGGACATACCTGGTTAACAAATGTCAACATAAATAAATAAAGAAATAAAAAAATAAATAAAATGAAAAGGTTTCAAACCTCATTGTATTTTTACAAAAGAACTGTGCTATAACAGAAACCTGGTTTAAAGCAGTAGAAAGCACCCTTCTGCTACCAGGCTATAACTCATTCCACACCTTTTGGCCCCAGAACATGGACTGAAGCTCCAAAGGCAGTGGTGTCTCCATATTAATAAAGGATATGCACACCTCTAGAGTAGTAGCCCAGCATAATGCATCTGAGATACTTCAGGTACAACTAACATTGGATAAGACAGCAATTCAGGTTGTAGCCTGCTATAGGTCCCCAGCCATGTCCCAAGAATCTCACTCTATATTCCTACGCACCCTGGAATCTATTAGGGTCCAACCCAACACTCTCATACTAGGTGACTTCAACTACCCCTCAATCAACTGCGAAAACTACTCATGCACCAACACACTGGCCCAAAGTTTCCTGGAATTCATCAATTCCAATGCCCTGGACCAACTCATTCTTACCCCCACTAGAGGAAGCAACATCCTTGACCTAGTTATTACAAACATTGGCAACCATTGCTCTACACCAATATTCAATTCCTCCCTGGTTAGTTCTGATCACAAACTAATCACCATGGAAATCCACATCTCACTCACACCCTCTGCAAAGTTAGCTAACATGAAAAACTTCTCCAAAGCTGACTTTGGGCTCCTAAAAACAGAGGTGGCTAACTTCATGGCACCCATGTTAATGGAAAATAGATGCATGACTGCTGAATCATACACGAATGCACTATACGGACTTGCACATAAATGCATGGCACTAGCCATACCCAACGAACCAAGACACTCTCCACCAAAAAAAGGAAGCCAATCTGGTGGTGCCCTGCCATTAATACACTCTACAACAGAAGGAAGAAACTGTTGCAGAAAAAGGTGATGCCTCAAGATTGGAAAAACTCCCTTATTAGCCTCAACAAAAAGTTGAGATCCCTCATCAAAACCTCTAAAGCCAGCTATGAAGGCAAAATCATGGCAGACACTAAAAACAACCACAGAGCCTTCTATAGATATATCAAGAATCTCCACAGCAATACCCAGGTTTGCTCTGAGTTACTGCGCAATGGTACCGCCTATACTGAGCCAACAGATATTGTCAACATACTGGCTGACAGATTCAGTGCCAACATTAACCCTCTCCCCCACCCCATAAAGAACCCGTCACAATACTGGAGGAATACCAGGCACCTAGCTTTACTGCAGCACAGGTTAGAGCTGCATTGTCCAAGGCCAAGAATACAGCTTCCATGGGACCCAACAATATCCCTGTTCTACATGAACTACAAAGTCAACTGGCACCACATCTGTGTGTCCTGTTCAATCATAGCCTCACCTCAGGCTTTGTCCCTACCAAATGGTGCACTGCTACAGTTGTCCCTCTGCATAAAGGGGGAGCAATTACAGAGCATGGGAATTATCACCTCATTAGCCTGATGAGTCTGATATGTAAGGCTATGGAGCACATCATCATGGACCTAATTAACAAGGATATAGGGAATCTCCAAATGCTCGATAGCACGCAATTTGGTTTTGTGAAATGTAGATCATGCCTGCTCAACCTGGTTGACTTTTTGAGTCATTCACCAGAGCTGCAGATGAGGGCAAAGCAGTTCATACAGCCTACCTCGATCTGACCAAGGCCTTTGATTCCTCACACAGGAATTATTGATAAATGCACAAAACTAGGCATCAACCCCTATATCACTAGGTGGGTTGCAAATTGTCTCACAGATAGAATCCACATTGTGAAAGTAGTGGACTCCAAGTCAGACTGCCGACCAGTCATGAGTGGAGTCTCACAGGGATCGGTCTTGGGTCCTCTCCTGTTTGGCATCTACTTCTCAGAAGTCCAGGCCAACACGGAGGGACTCTGGCTGACCAAGTTCACAGACGATTGCAAGTTGGAAGCCATTATTAACTCCCCAAGTGATGTAGACATCCTACAGAAAGGCCTAACTGAGCCCAATGACTGGTGTTGAAATCATGGCCTTAAGCTTAATGCCAAAAAATGCATCATTATCCCCTTTTGAAAAAACTCAGTTCCCACTAATTACCACATCGATGGGAACCTACTGAACACTGAAGGTGCTTTAAGAGATCTTGGGGGCACACGTTGACAGCAACCTCTCCTTCGACCACCACATTGCCACTGTGGTCAGAAAGTCCTTTTGTATGGCACATCTCATTACCAAGGGTGTTGCATCCAGGATGAAAGAGGTCGTCATCTCTCTACTCTTCCCTCATTAGGCCAGTCATCGAGTATAATTCCCCATTTGGCATGTACCTTACTAGACACATACAACAACTGGAAAGGCTACAAAAGTACCTCACAAAGAGGATCCTAGGGCTTAAACACATGTCCTACATAGACTCAAAAACTCCAGCTATTCTCTGTCTCATTTCTTCTACTAAGAGGCAACCTCTGCTTGACTTACAAAGCCTTGTCTGACCCAGCTCTGTTAGAAATGCTAAATCTAAAGAAATCCCAATCCCTCCACACCACATGCTCCAGAGACGTCAACCTCATTACCACAATCAACAGAACATGCTGGAGGGACAGGTTCATAACCCAGAGACTGCCCATGCTCTGGAATAGACTTCCCATACATGTCAAACAGAGCACCTCACTGACCCTCTTCAAGAGAAATCTAGATGAGCAGATAGGAAATAGAAACTTTAGAAAAAAAAAATGCCAACAAAAGGAAGACTGCACACTTCAAATTTAATAACAAAGACAAGTCCAGGTAAAGCGCTTTTTGTTGAGCTCAATGGCCAGACTTCATCAGACAAACCAACATTTTAAAAGCAGACTTTTATAGCAGCAAACACACCCTCTTTCTTCAACAATTAATTAATTAAGGCATTTTAAAACATTTTAAGTCATTTTAAATCATTAACAGAAAGACCACACCCCCTTTCCCTCCCTTGAGCAAAATGTGCTTTAACAATTAAAAAACACTAAGTACATGTTCAAAATCATTACTATCCTTTTCTATTACATGTAAGACCTATCTAAAAACAACTTATAAAAACACATCGAAGCACAATACCTTTGTTTCCACTCCTGCCCTAAGGCTAAGTCACCTAGTTAAACTCCTGGGTCTATATTAGTTGAGCAAAAGTCCGTTTATGCGAATACGTGTGAAACAGACTTATAGCGAAAGTACAAAACCGTGATTTCGGAAATGTTGAATTACCATGGTTGGCCCGTCTGTGGAATAGCTGTATAAGGTAAGTGTTGGATAGTTACGAACTTTAGGGTTAGGGTGCAAGTTAAGGTAAGTGCATAGATGGGTTATGTATGTTAGATTTAGTGTAGGGTTAGACATAGGGTCTTGTTAAATGTATGTATGTGGATTATTTATTTTGTTTGGATATATGTATGTAGGGGAAGTGTGCGGTAGTTACAGACCTTAGGGTTAGGGAGGGGTTAAGGATAGTACATAGATAGTTGTGTAAGTGGGGTTTAGTGTAGGGTGAGAAGTAGGGTGTTTGTGCTTTACTTTAGGGTTAGAAGCAGGGTTTGGTTAGTGTATGTATGTGCTTTATTTATTTTGTTTGGGTAGGTAGTATGTAGTGAGTAATGGGGTTGGCCGAGTATGACAGTTCAACATTTAAAATTTTGTGGTTTAGTGCATTCGGGATATCCGCAGTTAGCGCAATAGGTTTTGGGGTTTTAGTATTCACTTAATAGTATTTTCACTCTCGTAATATAGACCCAAACGCCTCAGTTTTAAAGAAGATGTTTTTATTCAGAGGCTACCCTGAAACATTAATTCAGGAACTGACCCAAGAAGTACAACACAAGAGAAGGACTGGTATGTATAAACCTATTTTAAGTAAATGCCAGATGGACAATACGTTAGGAACACATGTAGGACTAGATGTCCATACGCTGGGTGTAAAGATAATGGAAGATGGGGCTCGGAGGCAAGAAGGTAATTATGTGGTGAGTTTTATTACCCCTTACAGTATAGATTCATTTGAAATTAAAGCAATTCTATTGAGAAACTGGAACCTCCTGTTAACTGATAATGAATTTGTGGAGAAGTTAGGGGACAGACCAACCCTAATTTTTAAAAGGGGTAGAAATATGAAAGCCACACTTGAAGGGAATAGATGAAAGACCCACAAGACTCCAGATATGTTCTGATGTGAATCATGTAATTCTTCTAAATATATGGTCTCAGGAGCTTCATTTGAAGTAAGACAACATTCTTTTAGGATTGCTGGAACGTTTAATTGCAATATAAGATCAGTGGTATATCTTGCTCAGTGCCAAAATTGTCCTGCTTTTTATGTTGGGAAAACTGACAGAAAGCTAAAATAAAGGGTATATGAACACATACACAGTATAAATAAATAAATAATATGCCTTAGCGAGACATTGTAATAAATTCTTTGACCATAGCTTTCTGTTTAGGCCTATTGAACAAGTAGTACCTGACATGGGGGGGGGGGTCCCTTCCAGCTATTTTTAGAAAAAAGTGAATTGTTGTGGCAGCTTCGACTAGACTCAAGTAGACCACCAGGCTTAAATGAAGTGACATCTATTACATGTATTTTAAAACTGAGGAGTTTAACTAGGTGACTTAGCCTTAGGGCAGGAGTGGAAACAAAGGTATTGTCCTTCGATTTGGTTTTATATGTTGTTTTTAGATAGATCTTACATGTAATAGAAAAGGATAGTAATGATTTTGAACATGTACTTAGCGTTTTTTAATTGTTAAAGCATATTTTGCACAAGGGAGGGAAAGGGGGTGTGGTCTTTCTGTTAATGATTTAAAATTACTTAAAATGTTTTACAATTCCTTAATTAATTAATTGTTGAAGAAAGGGGGTGTGTTTGCTACTATAAAAGTCTGCTTTTAAAATGTTGGTTTGTCTGATGAAGCCTGGCTATTGAGCTCGACGAAAAACGCTTTACCTGGACTTGACCTTGTTATTAAATTTGAAGTGTGCAGTCTTTGTTTCATTGGCAGTTTTTTCTTCAGTTTGTTTTTGTCTAAGAGCTTTAAAATAGAAACTTCACCACGTGGATCACTCCAGTGGCTTTACTTGATAGAGGCACTGGGAGCTAACATTGGGCACCACAATGCCAGGGTATTTCTATGGGCTAGGCTTGTAAAGGCTCCAGGGCCATTAGCCTAGTACACACCTATGAACCTATGAATATCTTAACAGAACATTTCAGACAGTTGGTGCTTTATGCATGTTCTTAAAGAACAACTACAAATCTGGTATAGAGCTGCAGATTCCATCTAAAGAACTTTTGCTGAATTGCACAGTGTGATTAAGGCACCAATTACCTAAGGTAGATAATTACAAATATCCACAGCTGAGGCACCTGCCACTCTACTACCATGACTTGGAAAACAATGAGCAGTGATGAAGTATGTTACCAGAATAAGCAGTATGGAAGGATAAGATAAGTGCTTTCACATTTAAAAAGGAAGATTAACAGTAGTAATGAAAGATAAGGGGAGTCATTGTTAAAATGTGGATGTTAGAATAAGAAGACCCCTACAGAATCTTAAATTACTGAAGGCTGCAAAACTGGAACCATAATCATAAAAGATGCACAAATGGCTGAAACTTTTAAACCTGAATTAATGCAAAATGTGTGTAAAAGCTAATGCAAAAGATAAATATAAACTGTTAATATATGTGCAACAATAAAGCATTCTATATACTTGTCTACTGCCATTATAAACTACAGAAACAGACTGTATCACAGAAACAGTTGCAAGTGCTGCCTAATATGTTTTTTTTTTTTTTAATATTGGAAGTTTCTTATAAATTTTATATCAGAAGGTAGCAGATTCATGAGGTTACACTTGTTCTGGAGAGAGCTTTTACTTTTAAGGCTAGCTTGAATGGGTAACTGGCAATGTGATTGTACCTTCTTGGCTGTTTCTAACACAATAACTTTGTTCTTTGATTTAGAGTAACCGTTTCAGAGAAGAAGTAGAAGATTGAATGTTAGTGAATAGAGGAGAACGGTGGCAGTATTAGGTATTGGCAGCCAGTGGGCTGTTTTATATAAGGTACAGTCGTGGTAGCTTGACCCCACAAGCAGAGAAAATTGAAGATTTTACTTTGTGTCTTGACTTCTTTTTTGGGGTGTTTATAGCAGACTGAGGTGTAACAAGGGGAAGGAAATAGTCAAGCTTTGGTATTAGAACACTGTGGCCACGGCCATCCTTACACATAGTGATAGAAGGTGAGAGATGATAACCTCCTGCATTTTGTAATTATAATTATACAAGTCTTTCTCCCTATACAATTAAAAAATCCTACTATGTTACTTTAAATGAAAAAAATCCTACTATGTTACTTTATGTATGTATTTCATAATGTTCTCCGCTCTTTTGTCTGTAATAATTGTTGAACTTTTCTCCCTAGGACTACGCAGAAATTAGGATCAATCCTAGTCAGACTTTCCTGAGGAGCAAAAATAAATACATAACATTGTTTTAGTTATTTTAATACTTTGCTAGTAATCTGGTGAGTGTGTAAGTTGAAGTTCATTAAGGGATTCAGAGTTACCCCAAGATATTTTTGTTGCTTCACATTTGAGATAATATTACCTTTTAAATCTGTCATGTATAGTGGAGAAAAGGGGTGAGAGATTCTTTCCTGTGGAGAAAACCATGATATTCATTTTAATACTGTTAATTTGTAGCTTGTTACTGTGTAGCAAGTCACAAACAAAGGTTTTTAAATTGAGATCGAGTTGTATTTTATAAAGTTTGGTGGGTCTTTTCAGCCTCTAGGAAGAGGATGTCATCAGAATACATAATTATTTTTAATTTTGGTATGTCTTTTTAAATAGTTTGGTATTTGCTTCCAGGATTCCATATTTTTTTCAGATTTTGCATTTCTTTCATTTGAATTTATTTAAGTCATTTGTGGATTTTAACATCTTAGTTTCATTCTTATGGACATCATTCATTTATGTTAGTGTTATGATAGTGACCCAATAAGTAGATGGGAAAGGCTTTCAACACCATCCCCCATTCTGGAATTATAGCTAAACTCACTAAACTAGGTATAAAGCCTTAGATCACAAGATGGGTTGCCAACTGGCTCACTGACAGAACCCACACTGTAAAGGTTGCAGACTCCAAATCTGACCTCAAAGCAGTGACAAGTGGAGTACCACAGGGTTCCGTCCTGGGACCTCTCCTGTTTGTTATCTACTTCTCTGAAGTACAGGCTAACACAGAAGGCCTCTGGCTAATGAAGTTCACAGATGACTGCAAACTAGGAGCCATAGTCAAGTACCCAAATTATGTGGACATCCTACAGAAGGGCCTCACTGAGACAGATGCCTGGTGTCAGAGCCATGGCCTCAAGCTCAATGTCAAAAAGTGCAGTGTCATCCCCTTTGGTAAAAACTCTGTACCCACGAACTACAACATAGGCAGCAAGCTACTTAACACCGAATGCATGATAAGAGACCTTGGGACCCAGGTGGACAGTAGTCTCTCCTTTGATAGTCACATCACCACAGTAGTCAGGAAGTCCTTCTATGTGGCACACCTCATCATAAAAGGGTTCTCATCCAGGAAAAAATAGGTCATTGTTCCCCTTTACTCATCACTCATTAGACCCATTATAGAGTACAACGCCCCTTTTGGAATGTACCTCACAAGACATCTGCAGCAACTGGAAAGGCCACAGAAGTAACTCACAAAGAGGACTACTGGCCTCAAACAAATGCCCTACACTGACCACCTCAAAAAACTCCAGCTTTACTCTGTAGCATATCGCCTACTCCGAGGTGATCTCTGCCTAACATATAAAGCTATGTCAAACCCAGAGCTGTTGGACATGCTACACCTAAAGAAATCCCAATCCCTCTGAGCTACATGCTCTAGGGACCTAAACCTTGTCACCACATTAAACAGGACATGCTGGAGGGATAGATTCCTGCCCCAGAGACTTCCTATACTCTGGAACAAGCTACCCATCTATGTCAAGCAAAGTTCTTCATTAGCACTCTTCAAGAAAAATCTTGATGAGTGGATGGGAAATAGAAAATACACCCCGGGGATCACTTCTGTGTCTCTGCTCGACAGTGTCACAGGAAAATAACTTTCTTGGGTGGCGTAAGCCATGGAACCTTGCTGGCTAGGCTTACGTAGGCCCTTGGGTCAATAGCCTAGTACCTACCTATGAACCTGTGAACCTATTGTGGAAGGACATATCTGGGAATTAATGCATGCGTAAGGATCTGCACAAAATAAGGTAGCAAACAAAGGAAGCAGATACTGCTGAAGAGGAAAATAGGATCAGAGTCATTCTTCTGCAGGCCAATATAGTGTTTAGAGAGACTGAGAATCTGAAAATTGGCATAAGTTGCATTAGAACAATTGTGTGTTAGAGGGTCCGGTGTACTGGTGAAATACATAAGGTCACAATGTCACCTAGCAGTAGGAAGATACTAGAATCATAAAATATCCACTGCTAAGTTTTATATGCAAGTGAATTAATCTATCTCGGGAGTCATATACTATTGTCTGCAGAGATCTGGTTTATGTATAGTGTTGCAAAAGCACTGTGTGTATGTAATAAGGAGTGGAGCATGAATATCAAAAAAAAAAAAAGTACATTTGTTATACAGACAAAGACTCATTGCATAGCACAGTCATCACAAAATTTCAATATCGTTATGCCAGCGTATGTGTAACATTCTCCGTCCGGCATCCCAGGTATTTAACTAAATACGCAATTCATGTATCATGGCATATGCTTAATGAAGGGCTTGAAAGACATTATTTACATGGCATAATCTGGTAGTATTCACAGAAGAGAGGATAACAGGGTGGCAGATCTGATGAAAAGACATGATGAGAAATGTACCTGGGCCGCTTCTGCTATACTTTATACAAATGAACAGTGAGGGGGATACGGTACAGTACAGGAGCCACAGAGACACTGTGGCCATACTTAGAAGTTGATTGTGTAATAAGAAAGTTTTGCTGCCCATCCAGCTGTTTCTCTCTATCTATTTTTCTGTCTGTCTTTCTAGGTCTGTGTTTCAGGAGTAGGACTGGAGCAGCATAGTGGAATGCTCTTTTACATGCCACTGTGATATATGCATCTTTACCACACAAACTGAAATTAACCTTACTCTTCTTCTTTAATTTATTCTAACATAATAATTTGCTTTGTAGTTGTGGAGTTACCGCTTCACCAATTGTTTCTGCTAGTATTATTATATTGTGACTTCATGATACTAATCCTATACTCTGCGTAGTAACAAGTAATAATATTTGATGTAGCTCACCCCATATAGTTTGACCAGACTTCTCTAGAATCCTGTTACACAAAACCACTTATTGTTGGCAGATAACTTCTGGGTTTGTGTGAATCCATGAAATTCTCTTGCTTTGGCTAAAATCTAATGCATCATAAAGTTGTCAAGTTACTCTTGGCAATAGGTACTCACTTGTGCATTTGCAGGCATCAGAGTGTGAGACATTTAATTATTCTCTTCAGTTCCTGTTGCACAGTTCTTACAGTCATATATAATTAATTTATCTTGCTTACCACTTATAATTAATGATGTGAAAGTTGGCTTACCTGTCCTTGAGGAGGTTATGACACAGCATAGGGAACACAAAATTATCTGAATAATGTGTGATTATGTCTAGACTAGTATGTTGACTGTACTTGAAGCCATCTATTTATATTCTTGCAATAAGAAAGGAACATGTCATTCACCAAGTTATCAGATGTTATGCTTAATACTAATTATGAAAGGCTAATAACCAGGAAAATGTGTTTACATTTAGTAAGTTCTCCTTTGCTGAGGTCTGTGGTTGAACTGATTATTAAATATTTTGACTGACTATTCTGTAATTAATACACTCAAAGAGAATTTTTGCAGTAAATATTTTGCAATATTTGACAAACACAAATCAGGATTTTTGCCAGATTGAAAGTTTAACAGTTCATAGATAGCAACATCTGATGCATATCAGATGGTTCTAGCAGCATTAATAATAACATTTTTTTTAATTGGAAAATTTGAGCGTTCCCCCAAGATTGATGTTGCTACTGTTTGTGAAACACGGTTAAAGAACAATGACTGGAAACCAGTTCTGTCAGAGTATAAATGTTTTTATTGGAACAGGCATTCTAACAAAAATCAGGTGGAAGTATTATGATAAGGATTAAAGATTATTATGAGGCCTGTGATTCAGTCATTAACACCCACAGTGTAGATTTTGTAACTTTGACAATAATCCCTGGAATATATAACAATTGTTGGAGTATATAGACCACCTAAGTCAAGTGCTAATGACCTAGAGGAAGTTGTACATGTCTTGCATGAAACAAAGGAGGGAAGAATAATAGTGGCTGGGGACTTACATTTACCAGAAACAGATTGCAATAATATTAATTCAACGACATCAGTAAGGAAATAATTCATAGCGTATGTAAAGGAACAATTGCTTCAGATTGTAAAAAAAAACTGCCAGGGAATGGAATATACTAGACTGTTCCTAAAGAAATTACTGTTACGTCATATGAAGTTTTACCACCATTTATGTGCAGTGGTTATGGAGTTATAAAGTTTAAATTGTTGCTAGATAATTCTGCCAAACTGAAATCTAAACCAATACACAGAAGATTAATTACAGATTATATGGAAGCAAAACAGTCACGATGTAAACCTAATTGGAGTGATGCGTTCAGTGGAAAAACTGGAGAAGGAATGTGGAAAGTTTTGAAAGAGAAATTGTTTGAGTGCAAAAAATCAAAAAAATGTTTAACATCAGGATCTAAGCATACAATGTAAGGGAGGGGATATATTTCCATAAGAACAAGATACAAGATTAAGGCGAGAGACAAAAAATATAAGAAATGGAAAAGATTTCGCACTATGACTTTGAAAATGAAATAAACAGGCTGGAATAACAAATTAGACAAGATCAAGAAAAATTTGATGAATGCATATATAAAGATACTCAGTGTAATAGGAAACTATTTTATAGATACATAAGATACGGAAGGAGTAAAGAGTAAAGACAAACTGATAAACTGAGTATAGATTCTAAAATTTATTCTCAGACACAACAGACAGTAGATACATTTACAAAATCTTTTTTTTTTCAAACATCTTTATTAAATGTACACATATGACAAATGCAATCTTACATTTATATAAATGAAAAACATACAAAATTATATCACTTTAGTTGCAAACAGTTTACATCACAGACACCATTGAAACATTATATAGTTCATTCAAATCCTGCCTCTTAAACCTCATTCCTGCTCTGCATATATTGTTCCCTCAATTCCATTTTTTTCATAGGTAGTTTGGTCCATCCCTTTTCTAAAGATCCCACTTTCAGTTGTTTTATCTCTGTCACTATATTCACTACTTCTAGTAAAGTTGGTCTAGAGTCTGATTTCCATTTTCTAGTAATTGTTTTTTTTTTGGCAGCCACCATAATAGTCTCAGCAAGGCTTTATTCTGATTCTGTAGTATAACTCAAAAAAATCATCTCCCCAGTCAGTCCAATCTACTCACCCAACATCCCCAACAGAGTGGTCTGCAGGAAATCCCAAAAGTCTGCCAGCTCATCACACTTCCAGAAAACATGTTCCCAGCCACCTTTCTTGCCCGTCACACCTCCAACATTTGCTATCCACCCGATGAAAAATTATTTGGAGTCTACTGGAGGTATAAAAATACCTGTGTAAGCACTTCCAGGCAAAGATCCTAAATCTTCTAGACTTTGTTACATATTTGGGAGATATTTATAAAACAGTTTGGCTCATCAGAGTGGGTGATAAATTATCCTAGTGACATCCAGATAACATCCTAGTGACATCAAGATAACCTCAGATACTGAAATCAAATTAGATTATATTGAAAAAAATATGTAAACTGGATACAAACAAAGCTCAAGGAAGAGATAGAATTAGTATTAATTAGTAATAATGACATGAGAACACTTCAGCACGAACTTACAGTACCATTATATTTATTATTTACTAGGTTGAATGAATAGAGATTCCTCAAGAATGGAGACCTGCACTTATTAAATCTGTCTTTAAGGGAAATGGGAGTATGACAATCCCAGAGTCAAAGAGAATCTTAAATCTACTTTTATGTTGCGGAAAATAATGGAGAAGGCAATACTGGATAAGTTGTTGTCAGAATTAGAAAAGTGGAGACTTGAAACCATACATCAGCATGCATGTGTTGAAAACAGGTCTATTAACCAACTGTAACATGATGTTCTGTAACAATATAATAACAGCTATGAATGAAAAATTATGCTGTGATGTAATTTATATACATCTAACTTGAGCATTTGACAAGGCCATGCACAAAACACTGATCAATAAATTAGAACAACTAGATATTGATATACTCTTGATAAGATGGATAGCCTTATTGCTTACAAATAGGACATGACAAGTATCACACAGCAATTGAAGAGACAAAATTCCTGGTTACAGTCAGGGTGTCCGACAGGGCTTTGTCCTACACTCATACTTGTTTAGAATGTATGTTTTTGACCTATCTTTTTCATTTGGGCTGTTTTACATTCTGTATTCAGATGACTTGAAACTGGATAAACTGATTACATGAGTTACGTCAGGGCATTTCTGCAAAAGAGCTTGACTAAACTGAACATTTGGGCAAAGGAAAATAATATGCTGATAAATACATCAAAAACTAAGCATATGACATTTTGGAGACATAAACTGAAAGGTGAATATTTAATACAACACAGAGTCATTGAAACTGTAAATTAATTTAAGGACCTGGGTATATGGGTAGATCCAGCTTTGAGTTTTTCTAATCATATCAACCAACTGGTTAATAATAGTTATAGAACTATAGGTTGTATAAAATGATTTCTAAAGTCTAGGTCTTGTCATTGTTTGCTAGTTACATTAGACCCAAACTTGAGTCCAGAATGGCAATATAGAAACCTTTTAAGAAAACAAGCATAAGTACACTGGAACAGGTACAGTGGGAATACACTAAGGGCATCCATGCATGTGAAAATTTATATTATTATGAAAGACTTAAATATCTGATAATTTACAGTGTCTCTTATAGATATGTAAGAGATCTTATTCAGGTATAGGTTCATAGGTTCATAGGTTCATACTAGGCTATCTGCCCTAGGGCATTTATAAGCCTAGCCAGATTGTGTTTGGCTTTCGCCACCCATTTTAAATTAATTTTGCTATGCCCTTTTTCGAGGTTAGTATACTGTGTCTCTGCCTAACAGTGACACAGAAGTGATACCCGGGGTAAACCTATGATCTCCCATCCACTCATCAATATTCCTCTTGAAGAGAGTCAATGAGGGAATCTGTCTAACCTGGACTGGGATTTTATTCCAGAGTGAAGGGAGCCTCTGGGTTATGAATCTGTCCCTCCAGCATGTCCTATTTATTTCAGTGCTGAGGTTCAAGTCTCTCGAGCATGTAGCTCGATGGGATTTGGATTTTCTGAGGTGCAGCATGTCCATTAATTCTGGGTTGGACATGGCTTTATATGTCAGGCACAGATCGCCTCTGAGCAGGCGGTATGCCACTGAGTAGAGCTGGAGTTTCTTTAACCGGGCAGCATATGGCATCTGTTTGAGCCCTTTGATCCTCTTGGTGAGGTACTTTTGGGGTCTTTCCAGTTGCTGCAGGTGTCTGGTAAGGTACATCCCAAAAGGGGCATTGTACTCAATTATGGGCCTGATGAGGGATGAGTAAAGAGGCACGATGACCTCCCCTGATCTAGATGTGAATCCCTTCATGATTAGGTGGGCTATATAAAATGCTTTTCTAACCACTTTGGCCACGTGGTTGCCAAATGAGAGATTGCTATCAACTTGGGTTCCCAGGTCCCTAATTAATTCTTCTGTACTTAATGGATTACCACCTATGTGGTAATTTGTGGGCACTTTGTTTTTGCCAAAGGGGATGACTATACACGTTTTGGTGTTTAGCTTGAGGCCATGGCTTTGGCACCAGTTGTCTGTTTCTACAAGGTCCTTTTGGAGGATGCTTGTGTCGGCTGGAGAGTCAATTATGGTGCCCAGTTTGCAGTAATCTGCGAACTTGGTCAGCCACAGTCCTTCCGTGTTGGCCTGTACCTCCGAGAAATATATATCGAACAAGAGAGGTCCCAGGACTGAGCCTTGTGGGATGCCACTTGTAACTGGTTTGGAGTCTGACATGGCTCCAGCAATTCTAACCATGTGGGTTCTGTCCTTGAGCCAGTTTGCAACCCATCTAGTGACATAGGGGTTTATATTTAAGCTGGTGAGCTTATCTATAATGCCTGAGTGGGGTATTGTATCGAAGGCTTTTGCGAGGTCCAGGTAGGCTATGTGGACCACCTTCCCCTCGTCAATGGCCTTGATGACTGTTTCAAAGAAATCGACCAGGTTTAAGAGGTAGGATCTGCCTTTAACAAAGCCGAACTGGGTAGGATCCAGTGTCTGTAGGTCCCCAATATCTTTATTTATGAGGTCCATGATGATCCTTTCCATAGCTTTGCAGACCAAGCTAGTCAGGCTTATGGGGCGATAGTTTCCAGGATCTGTTGAGGCACCACCTTTGTGGAGAGGGACCACTGTTGCTGTACGCCACTCTTTGGGTACATATCCTGTAGTAAGGCTGAGATTGAACAGTAGTTTTATGTTTGGGTTTAGCTCTTCTTGGAGTTCATGTAGGACGCAGCCCGGGACACTGTCTGGTCCCATTGATGCTGTGTTTTTTGCTTTGGAGAGGGCGGCTCTTACCTGAGCATCTGAGATGTCAGGGTGGCAGCAGTCTGCTGGGATAGATATTTGCCCTTTTGGTGGGGAGGGGGGGAGAAGTTTGCACTGAACCTGTCAGCTAGGATGTTGGCAATGTCTGTGGGTTCGGTGTATTTTTTGTCATATTGGACTAATTCTGAGCATATCTGGGAATTCCCATCCAAGTTCATAACATAACTAAAGAAAGCCTTGTGATTATCCTTAGTGTCCTGTGCAATTTTTCTCTCGAAGCTGGCCTTAGACGATTTTATGAGTGCCCGTAGTTTTTTGCTAATACTGATCAGAGATGTCTTCCCTTTTTGGGATTTTGCTCTATCATGTAGTAGCTTCCTCCTTCTATTGTATAGTTTGTTTATGGCTGGGGTCCACCAGACAGGACATCTGCCTTTGGAGGATTGGGTCTTGGTTTTATTTGGGATTGCATGATCCATGCATTCCTGAAGGTGTTTATAGAATGTGTTTATAAAGGATTCTGTGGTCTGGGCCATATTTTCCACAGGCCCGGGGGCTTTGAAGGATTCCACCTTGGTTTTGAGGAGTGTGAAATTTGCTTTAGAGGAGTTTTTCACTATGGTTTTCTGGGCAGGGGCTGGGGTCGGGATGTGAATATCCAGTGAGATTAGTTTATGGTCTGATCTTACCAGTGAGGGATACACTTCTTGTCTGGAGCATAGAGTCCCCATGTTGGTGATGATCAGGTCCAGTATGTTTTCCCCTCTTGTGGGATTGGTAACAAGTTGTTCCATAGCATTTGAGTTTATAAATTCTAGGAACCTTTGGGCTAGGGTGTTTGAGCTAGAGTAATGCTCCCAGTCTATGTTTGGGAAGTTGAAGTCGCCCAGTATAATGGTGTTTGGAGAGACCTTCATATTTTCCAGTGTTCTCAGGAAGGCTGAGTAGGGTTCCTGGGTTTGGGAGGGTGGTCTGTAGCAGGCTATAAACTGGAAGGCAGTTTTACCCACTGTTAGTTGCACATGGATAGTCTCTGATGCTTCGTGCTGTGCCACCAACCTGGAAGTGTGGGTATCTTTGACGAATATTGATACTCCCCCTCCTTTTGTGGTTCAGTAAAAGTTTTGGAGCTGAAAAGCATGGTATGAGGTATAACCTGGCAGTGCTGGAGTGCTCTCGGGAGCCTTGAACCAGGTTTCTGTTACTGCACAGATATCAATGTTCTCCATGTTAAGGAGAGTTTCGAGTGCGTGCATCTTGAGGTTTAGACTTCTGGCGTTGAGTAGCATTACTCTTAGTTTCTTATCCCTTGTGAAACCTATGAAAGTGGGTTTTTCTTTTGAGCCTTGCCTAAAAAAGGCACTATGGGGGTAACAAGAGCCTTTGCCAATATCCAAAAGCCCAGGGGTGACAGGTACAATCCGTCCCTAGCGAAGCATCGTGGCTTGTCGAGCATGTCATCCCAGGCTGACAGGCATTGGATCCCCTTTGAATGACACCAATACTTAAGCCAGTTGTTGAAATTGATCATCTTGTCTTCATATTGTAGCATCATTCTTGGTGAGGGTAAGATGCTACTCAAGGTCAAGGTCATACCGGCCTGGGCTACATGCTCAGAGAGCTCCTCTATGTCTCTTTTCATGTAGTCCAGGGAGGTACGTCTCAGGTTATTCACACCAGCATGGACAATGACTGAGTCATATTTGTACTTGCTTTGGAGTGACCTGAGTGCTTGTGTTATGTGGCGGATCCTAGCGCCCGACAAGCAGCTCACCGTGACCTTCTCCTTGTTCAGCCTGGTGAGCGGGACGTCAGTGTGCCTGATGATAGTGTCACCTATTACAAGTGTATCAGGTGTGTTGTTTAGCCTTAAGGGCTGTGACTGTTCGTCACACTGGCTTTGTGAGCTATGTGTTGCACGTATTTTGTTTTGGGTTAGCGGTTGCTTGGGTGTCTGCTTTGGAGGTGTCTGCTGCTTAGGCAGATTTTTTTTTAGACCCTCCGAGTATGTTTTTGTGTGTTTATGTGTTTGGTTTGTTGTCATGGTAGGTCTATGTGAGACTGCAAAGGTATATAGGGCATTTAGAGACAGCTCCCTATGTGAATGTTTGGGGTTATCAAAAAGTAGTACTGAATCATCAGACAACCTATGTAGACTAGTCTATACAAATGAGAAATGTACTTGTTGGTTTTCTAGGAGAGCAGCTGATGCATAGAACAGACTATCAAATTACATTAAAGCAAGCATTAGTTTAGATATTTTAAGAACAGCCTGGACACTTATTATGGGAACCACTGTTCTGGTATATTGGAAGCTAGAAGGGCATTACTGCCTTGCTTGAAATATTTATTTGTATGTATGTACATACTCATTAGACAGCATAACAACATGGAACTCCCCCATGTCCAACGTAGGATGAATAAAACCCCTTACCACATTATAAGTAACTACAAGACCCCATCTTTTCCCATCTTGGCCCATACCTCCAAACTAGCCAGTAGATCCTATATATTAAGCCAAACACCATTATTCTAGTGAATTCAAATGTCCCTTCATAAACTGGGATATTATATATTCTCAAACATGTATGCCTTGAGATTTCTGGACTTCATCAACACAAATTATCTGGACCATTTTGTCTGCACCCTAATCAGGGTGATAAAATCCTGAACTTGGCCCTTACCAATAAAGGACAGCTCTGCTCCATACCAACTGTAATCTCCTCCTTAGTCTAATCACATCACAAGTCAGTCACATTACTGTTAAGACTGAAACCTGAAGCATCCTCCGATACCTCAGTATTCAGAGGCTATGCAAAGGCTAACTTACTAAAGCTGAATGATTACCTGGCTTAATTCAAAAGCCCCCACCAGATGCACACACCTCAGCATCCCCATTGCTTATAAAGAATCCTTTACCACCAAATTCTATACACATGTAAATAGCTGATAGTTGTATTTGTCTCCTCAGAAATAAATACATCAGTTTCAAAAATTAAACTATATGGTGGAGTACAGATATAAACAGTCTCTGTAATAGAAGAAAAAAATTCATTGCATGCAAAATAAAATCTTCCTTTCAAGAAGTCAACAATGCCTTTTATAAATTAATCAAATATCTTTGGATCCTATCAAAATTAACCAAAGCCATATATGAGGTAAAAATAGTCACCCAGATGAAAAAGGCGCTTCTTATCTATGTTAGAAACCTTAATACAATGCTCAGCACTGCGCAGAGCTAACAGCAAATTATATCATATACTCAAACCTAAAGGACATAGCAAACCTACTGGCCAATAAATTCATCCCTAACTCCCCCCTTCAATATTCTGAGATCAAATACCTGCAACAGCATACTCATAAAAACTCAAAAGCTACATTCCACCCAGCCCATTTTAAACTCCTATGTAACACACTGGATAGGAAACTGGCTCACATACAGAATTCTATAGAGCTGGAACACATACCAGGATGCCTACTAGTTAGCCTGAAACATAACTTGCCATACCTTCTACGGAGGTTATTCAATATTAGTCTCAGAACGGGCTTTGTGTCTGATTAATGGAGGACAGAAACAGTCATTCCCTTTTACAAAGGTAGGGATTTAATAGACCTGGGTAATTATAGACCTATAATTCTGAACAGTCTCATTGGTAAGGCTATGGAAAGGATCATCAAATAAAAAATAAACAGGGATATATGTAACCTACAGGCACTAGACCCATCCCAGATGTGAATCATCAAGTCCAAGACCTGCCAACTAAGCCTGGTCAACCTCTTTGAAAAAGTGATTAAGGCAATGGATTATAGCAAATCAGTGTACACTACATATCAGAGCCTCACAAAGAGGTTTGATGCTGCCCCACAATTAGATATCATAGACAAACTCTCCCAGGTAAATGCTAACTCCCATGTAACTAATGGGATAGAAAACTGGCTGACAAGTAGAACCCAGAAAAAAAGGGTGGGCAGCTTTACCTCCTCCAGAAACCTAACAAAAGTGAAGTACCCCAGGGTTCAGTCATTGGACCACTCCTTGTTGACATTTTTCTTCTCAGAAGTCAAAGCTAATGTTAAAGGCTTATTGTGGAACAAGTTTGCAGGTAACTGCAAGCTTGATGCTATCATAACCTCCCCAGTAGGCACCAGGATCCTACAAGAGGGCTTGTTTCAAACAAGTAGTTGGTTTTAAAACCATAGAATAAAACAATACAGTAGAAAGTAAAATGCCTCTGCTTAATTTTTCTTATTTAAATTTCTTTTCTAGGGCAATTTTGTCTATCTTTTAACAGTTGTCTTGATATCTAGATGAGAGACAGAAAACACCAAAAAGGGATAACTAATGAAACCACTAATGTTTTGCAACCTTTGGTGTAGCCTCTCAACTCAAGGGTCTGGAACTTGTAGTTTTATAGAAGTGAAGACCAGACTAACTGAAAAAAACAGTTCTATTTTAGCTGGTTTGTCATATTAATGACTTGTTTTCCATTTTTTTAATTAATTAATTTATTTAGTTTTTTGGTGTTGACGGCTTTGGTTTCATTGTGATACTGAACAGGGTAAAGGAAATTTTATAAAATGAAGGG
The DNA here is from genome assembly GCF_019279795.1 of Protopterus annectens. Classification (NCBI taxonomy): domain Eukaryota; kingdom Metazoa; phylum Chordata; order Ceratodontiformes; family Protopteridae; genus Protopterus; species Protopterus annectens. The sequence continues at coordinate 1,210,593,416 of NC_056732.1, read as the reverse complement.
TTCTATGATTTGTTATTGTGCAATTTTGCTGATATAAATCAAGAGTTTAGACATTTTGCAGTGGTTGCCCTTTTCCATAAGGCAATTGTAAGGTGGAGTTCAGGGAAGAGTTAAGACAGGCACTGGGTGGCAGTGAAGAGTTACCAAATTGCTGGGTAACTACAGCAGACCTAGTAAGGGAGATGGCTAGAAAGGTGCTTGGTATGACATCTGGACAGAGGAAGGACGACAAGAATACATGGTGGTGGAATGAGGAAGTACAGGAGAGTATACAGAGAAAGAGTTTGGCAAAAAAGAAGTGGGATTATCAGAGAGATGAAGAAAGTAGACAGGAGTATAAGGAGGTGAGGTGCATGGCAAAGAGAGAGGTGGTGAAGGCTAAGGATAAGGCATATGAAGAGCTGTATGAAAGGTTGGACACTAAGGAGAGAGAAAAGGACCTCTACCGATTGGCTAGACAAAGGGACCGAGCTAGGAAAGATGTGCAGCCGGTAAGGGTGATAAAGGATAATGAGGGAAGCATACTCACAAGCAAGGAGAGTGTGTTGAGCAGATGGAAAGAGTACTTTGAGGGGCTGATGAATGAAGAGAATGAGCGGGAAAGAAGGTTGGATGATGTGAGGATAGTGAATCATGAAATGCAATGGATTAGCAAGAAGGAAGTAAGGATAGCTATGAAGAGGATGAAGAATGGAAAGGCTGTTGGTCCAGATGACATACCTGTGGAACCATGGAGGTGTTTAGGTGAAATAGCAGTGGAGTTTTTAACGAGATTGTTTAATGAAATCTTGGAAAGTGAGAGGATGCCTGAGGAATGGAGAAAAAGTGTTTTGGTACCGATTTTTAAGAACAAGGGTGATGTGCAGAGCTGTAGTAACTACAGAGGGATTACATTGATCAGTCACAGCATGAAGTTATGGGAAAGAGTAGTGGAAGCTAGGTTAAGAAGGGACGTGATGATTAGTGATTAGCAGTATGGTTTCATGCCGGGAAAGAGCACTACAGATGCAATGTTTGCTCTGAGATTGTTGATGGAGAAGTACAGAGAAGGTCTGAAGGACTTGCATTGTGTTTTTGTAGACTTAGATAAAGCATATGACAGGGTGCCTAGAGAGGAGTTGTGGTATTGTATGAGGAAGTCGGGAGTGTCAGAGAAGTATGTAAGAGTGGTACAGGATATGTACGAGGGTAGTGTGACAGCGGTGAGGTCTGCGGTGGGAATGACGGATGCATTTAAGGTGGAGGTGGGATTACATCGAGGATCAACTCTGAGCCATTTCTTATTTGCAATGGTGATGGACAGGTTGACAGACGAGATCAGACAGGAGTCCCCGTGGACTATGATGTTTGCAGATGACATTGTGATCTGTAGTGAGAGTAGGGAACAGGTGTAGGAGACCCTGGAGAGGTGGAGATATGCTCTAGAGAGAAGAGGAATGAAGGTCAGCAGGACTAAGACCGAATATATGTGCGTGAATGAGAGGGAGGATAGAGGAATGGAGAGGATGCAATGAGTAGAGGTGGCAAAGGTGCATGAGTTTAAATACTTGGTATCAATAGTTGAGAGTACTGTTGAGTGTGGAAGAGAGGTGAAGAAGAGAGTACAGGCAGGATGGAGTGGGCGGAGAAGAGTGTCAGGACTGATTTGTGACAGATGAGTACCAGTAAGGGTGAAAGGGAAGGTCTAGAAGAGGGTAGTGAGACCAGCTATGTTATATGGGTTGGAGACACTGACACTGACAAAAAGGCAGGAGTTAGAGCTGGATGTGTTAGAGTTAAAGATGTTAAGATTTGCACTGGGTGTGACACGAGGGTGGACAGGATTAGGAATAAGTATATTAGAGGGTCAGCCCAGGTTGGAAGGTTTGGAGACAAAGCCATAGAGGCAAGATTACGTTAGTTTGGACATGTGCTGAGGAGGGATGCTGAGTATATTGGGAAAAAAGATGCTAAGGATGAGGCTACAAGGTAACAGGAAAAGAGGAAGGCCTAAGATAAGGTTTATGGATGTGGTGAGAGAGGACATGCAGGTGACTGGTGTGACAGAGTAAGATGCAGAGGACAGGAAGAAATGGAAACAGATGATCTGCTGTGGCGACCCCTAATGGGAACAGCCAAAAGAAGATGCTGATGATGAAGATGTGTAATTGAGAAATATGTTTATTAAAGTAAAGAGGTGCCAGGATGAAGTAGGAGGCTTAGGCCCTGTAAAAAAAATGCCTCTTATAGATTTCTAAATTTATTTTGCACATTTTTTGCATATTTTCATTTTTAGGTTCGGTTTTAGGTAAATACTTTAAACTCAGAGACTCGTTAGTAGAAGTCTGGGGCTAGTAAAACTGAACAAGGGAAAATGTATTCAGATGTACATACACAAAGTCTGAGATTACTGACACTTAGAAAATTCTCTTTTCTCAAATGTATGCTAATCTTGGACATCACTAAGGGATTTTCATCCAGAAAAAAGGAGGTCACTTTCCCACTGTACTCATCCCTCATTAGACCCATTATAGAATACAACGCCCCATTTGGTATGCACCTCTCAAGACATCTGCAACAACTGGAAAGGCCGCAGAAATACCTCACTAAAAGAATCACAGGCCTAATGCAGATGCCCTATGCTGACCGCCTTAAAAAACTCCAGCTATACTCTGTCGCATATCGTCTACTCAGAGGCGATCTCTGCGTAACATATAAGGCCATGTCAAACCCAAAGCTGTTGGACATGCTACACTTAAAAAAATCCCAATCCCTCAGAGCCACACGCTCCAGGGATCTAAACCTTGTCATCACAATAAACAAAACATGCTGGAGGGATAGGTTCCTGACCCAGAGATTCCCCAGACTCTGGAATAGATTGCCCATACATGTCAAGCAGAGTGCCTCTTTGGCCCTCTTCAAAAGGAACCTTGACGATTGGATGGGAAAAGGAAATTCACCCCGGGGATCACTTCGGTCGCCCTGCTAGACAGGGGTCCAGGGAAGTAAATAGTGTGGGAAGAAATAGCCAGGGAATTGTTATGGCTAGGCTTGTATAGGCCCTAGGGCTGATAGCCTAGTACCAACCTATGAACCTATAGAAAACATACACAGTTATATATAGGTAAGGTGTTTGCTGCCCTAGAAAAGAACTTTAAATAAGAAAAATTAAGTAGAGGCATTTTTCTTTCTACTGTATTGTCTTTTTTCCATAATTCCTGGTGGAATTATGAGTGTTGGAATTACAATAGGGAGACCAGCTTTAGCTGTGTTTGATTATAAAGGATTTCTTGTCTTTTGTTGTGATACCCCGGGTGTCATTCTTTTGTATCTGTGTTTTGAAAGTTCTCAGAATTCTGATTTTAGCCATCATTCTCTCAATTCCCCCAGACGAATGAGCCTTTTTTGAGTTTACCTGACTTTCTGTCTGTCAATTCAGTTATCAGTCTATCCATCCATCTCTCCTGTTTCTGAACTGTTTGCTCTGGAGACCGTTGCAATGCTAGATGATACAAGATTTTCATATTTGTCGAAAAGTATATAGTTAATTTTTTGATATCCCCCACCATTCCCAGGCATGTTGAAAAATAAAATCCCTGTAACTTTTCCTATACCTGCCAAAGGTTTAATTTCAGTGGGTAACCTGGTACATCTTCTATATAAGAGATGCTTAACCCTCAAACGTTGCCCAAACCACCTAGGCTAAATCCTCTCAACTGCGAGGAATAGTAATTCAACATTTACATTCTCGTAGAATGCAGAGCTACTCACTTTGTCTAAGTCCAGCTATCCTGAGATGAGTGCTGCATTTTGAATGGTGTTGAAATTGGTCACAGTACTGGTGTATTTATAGTTTGTTCCTTCTGTCTTAGAGCATATTTCCTGGTTTTGAACACTACAGCATTTCTTTTGTATTCTAAGAAGGGACCTCATGTCTGCCATGTGTAAGCAGAGTTTTATCCCTTCAGTTAGCAGTCCATGATTATGACGATGGCTGAGGATGTGAACTAGACAGGACTGGTAAATTGAGAGCTCTATATCATGACCCATTCTTCATTTCACCATCACAGTCCTTTATAATGTCTGCACTGCTGCCACTGTTGCCACAGCTATTCACTGGTCAATCCCTACCTGTACTCATGAACAAGGCAAGAAGCAAAGATTCGTAAGTGAGGTAGTTGATCCTACTTATAGTCCAGAGAATAATATTCTTTTTTTCAAAAAAAAAAATAGAAGTGCTAATTTTGATGCTAGTTTCTTCAGCCTTAGTAGCTAACAGTTAGGTAAAATCTCCAGTGTCAATAGGACATAACACTTACTTGATTCAAAAAGTGTAACATTTTCGACAACCAACAAAAATACAACACGCGCATCCCAACCTGTACACTTCCCATGTTTCAGTTGTGACATAATAATCCTTTCCATGAAAATAATGAACAGAGCAGGAGATAAGACCCACTTTTTTTGAGTCTTATATCCGCACCTTATATATGTAGTTGACATAACTACAAGAATGCAGGTATTTATTTGAATTCTCAAGGGCAGGAACTAAATAGCATGGACAGTGGCCTTTAGACCTGCTGTTGTACCACTTCTAATGCACATTCAGTGAAATGTCTTCACCAAGTCAGCACTGACAAACTCTCTTGTTCCTTCAAGTGTCTGTGTGACAGCAAAGAGTTACACAAACTGTTCATGTCCTGGATGGCATTTCTGAATCATAGGCTTAACTATCAGAAAATGTCCCCTTGCCTGGAGGCTGAGAATTACAATTAAAACACACCTTTCTGCACCCCTTTAATCCAATAACACTTTGAGGTAAATATCACACCATCTTCTACAATTACAACCAGACTTATTGAACAAATTCCACACTTATAACTAAAACCAGATAAAACAGTGAGCAATACTTTACACTGATAAACACACTGAACATTATGACATGGGCAGTGTCCTCCATTTATCCTTAAATTAATAAAAGTGGTGTTAAACCTTTACAACTCACTTTTACACATCCAGCTAGTGAGACAGTGTACCTCTGCCTACCTCACTAGAATAATAGGAAAGGAGGAACAGAAAAGTTGTTCTCCTAGAACCCCTCTTTTCCTGCCACACCAAAACTTTATTCTACCATTCATTTAAAGCATAAGGCTGGTTGGGAAGGGCAGGAATAATTCACTCCTACACCAAAAGGACTGCTCTCACTCTTTGCTTAGTAATATTAACCTTGGAAAAAATGCTCCCCTGTGTCCTCGCTTTCTCCATTAACTTCTTCCTTACCTTAATGTTTTATTCTCCACCTACCTATCCTTACATTTCAAACAAGATCCCATACAACCATATCTTCCCTAACACTGTCATCCCCTTTCTTCTTTATCTCCTGCCGAACCCCCACAGATACCAAAGTCTCCTTGGACAAATCTGGTATGATCAAATATCACCTTATTTTCTGCAATTATAACCAGATTTATTGAACATATTGAATGTTACAATATTATTGGCAGCTGTCATGTCCCTCCTCTGGGCCAGTAATCAACTATACTATATATACTTCAAATATACAATATCAGATTTCCATATCAGCCAACAATCATCCACATAATGCCTCCATATATCCATTTCTGGCAAAAAATTGTTATGTGTTACATCACATAGTTGTTCTTTTATGAACCCCATAAACAGGTCACCATAAATGGGAGCAAAAGATACCCCCATAGCCATCCCTTTAAGTTGGAGATAACAGTCTTTTTCAGTATTTAAATGAAAACAAATGGGATCTAGTCGTTTCTATTACTTTTGATATTCAACACATTTCCTTTCTTGATGTGGTGGTTAGTAAACAACCTGATGGGTCTTTGAATACTACTTTATTTACACAGTATAATAGGTTATTGGCAGCAGATAGCTGCCATCCATCTTATATTGTTAATAATATTCCCAAGCCCCAGTTTCTTAGAGTTAAAAGAATATGCTCATCTTTAAAGAGAAAGAGCTGAATAAAAATAATCAGGAGTTGACTGAAAGATTTCAGGCTAGGGGATACAAGGATAATATTATACATCAGGCCCAATATTTGCACAGAGTGTGGATAGATCGACTTTGTTAAAATATAAACACGTTCTAAGGAAGATCACCTAATACGTTTTATTACAACGTTTGGTGCTAATTCTAGACAGTTTGCCAGCTGATTAATAGACATTGGGATATACTTTTGACAGATAAGAATTTAAGTCAAAGGTTACCACTACAATGTCAATTTACATATAGAAAAGGAAAAAGTATAAACAATTTTTTGAATCATTTTAAAAACTCTGTGCCTATTAGTAACAAAATACAACAGTCTATGGAGGGAATACCTGTAATTGGATGTATCCCATGTGGACACTGCTCTTCAAATTAAAGAATTTTTCTTCTGCTAACACATCTATTGTATTCAATATTAAGTATTTTGTCAACCCTATTTCAGAATGGGTGATTTATTTGATTGAATGTTAGTGTTCTGCATTTTACATAGGACAAACTTCTAGACAATTTAAAATTCATATTTCTGAACATTTTAGTGGCATTTATTGTCAAAGAATGTCTAATGCTTTATATGGGCATGTTTTGCAACATCCTACTGCTAAGTTTAGATTTACAGCTATTGATCGTATTATGGTTAGAGGAAGTAATAAACTAGATTGGCACAATATACTGAACAACAAAGAAAAGTTTTGGATAATTAAATTAGGGGCTTTGTTCCCTCCAGGTTTAAATGACGTGTTATAATTGGTGAAAGGTGGGGAGGGGGGTTGTCTTGTTTGGTGTATTTAAGTGTTACTGTGTATGGGATTTTCATCTTTGCTTCTGCTTACACTGAAGAAGACTTTTGCTGAAACTGGTTTGTAATTTTCTGGAGCATTTCTCTATTTATTGTTAATACAATAAATAGTTATTGGTGGTTCACCTCATTTGTGCTGGCCGGTTGTGTGTTTTTTAAATTTTTAAGCTACCCATGAAAACATCTGTCATTTAGCAATGTTGAGGGTCTTTTTAATGACCCTCCTAAACACTTGAAATACTAATACAGTACCCATACCTCCATAGTAGGTAGGATTCTCCAATATAGCAAAGTAGATTGGTTTGCACTCAGCCACACGAGTATTTATCAGTCTGTGGAGTCAGCTTTATCTAGTCATCATGATAATACTTTAAACCATATAGAGTTAGAGAACTTGGTCAAACATTTACTTTCATACATTCTCCAGGAGATTGGTACAAGACAATGAACTATCTTCTTTTTACCTTCTCATAGAATCATTCCTCTGTAAGCATTCTGAATTCCAGGGCCTCCTTCCAGCTGAGCATGCTCTGTTCAAGTCTCACCAACATACATTGAACCATGGCACAGACTCTTGCCTTCCATCACTAACTAGCTCATAACAGAAATGAGCCACCATTCTGAAAGCTGGTTAAAGTAGTTCACTAGTATTAGGTTCTGATCTCCAATTTTATGCATTTCATCTCATACAGTTACTCACTGTTAATTACTGGGACTCCTACTGGTCAGCAAACAATATGCAACGTGTCCAAATACTTAAGAAGTTTAGCTGACCTTAGGAATACCCCACATTTTGGAAAACTAGTTATTGTTTCTGCATGAACGTAACCAGTCCCCAGAATGACACAGCCAGTTAGGTTACAAAGCCAAAGATATTTGCAAAGATTGTTCAGGCATCAAATGGATGTCAAACGTGAATCTTATCTTTGTGAAGTAGTCACTAAGCTCTGGGGTCATATTTTTGCTCTCAGCTGTCCTAACTTAAATACTTGTATGGCTAGCCTTCCTGAAGTCTAGCATCTCAGGTCAGACTATACATCTGAGAAAAACAAATAGCATTTTGTATTTGGTTGTTCTAGCTTGCCATTACTACATGGACTTTTACTGCCAATCACTAAAAAACACAGCATGACCTTACCACTATAGTTTTGACAATTAATACACAAATGCCAATGGTGATTTCATATGATTACATATAAATCTTGCTAGAAACATCTCTAACCCCTGTCCTTCAGGAAATAATAAAACATCATCCATTAGAAGAATATTTACAAGTTTTTTACAGCATAACCTCTATCTCACCTATTGCTTGACATTTTCCATAAATACTCTAATGTCTTGTATACATTACTATAATATGATTAAAGTATATTGCTGTTCCCACTGTGTTCTCTCTTCATAATGTTGAATTGCATTTTATAATTACTGTTAGAATAACCCCCTAACCGTATTCAGGCTTGAACTTTCCCAGGTTAGATAGCATCTCAATTTGAGAAATATTATCATAGGATGATCATGTTCAACAAAAAAATGTTTTGAACCCTTGCTATTCAACTTTTATTATACACAGGTACATGCCTTCAGAAATCATTGAGGCCGTGCAGTTTATAAACCCAGTCATACTATTCAGTTTATACTACTATACAACTAAGTATAAGAACTGTAAAATAAAAATGATTCCAGTCTATTAATATTATCTTCTTATTAAAATATCATCTAAAGAATTCTCGGCCTACTTTCAATACTAAAATTGGGAAAAAAAATCAAATAATGCAAAAAAAGTAATACAATGCTATTTTACTATCAACTTGGGATGCATTCAGCTTTCTTAGATTTCCTTCTTTTTATCTTCTCTTACTCCTCATAGATTTTCTCCTTGTCTATTTTGTAGGTCATTAAAATGGTGTTTTTCTTAGTACATTAGTGCCAGGACTTATAACAGTTATGAGAACATTTCTTCCTTTGCTATCGTTCTGATTCTATGAACTACAGGAAGTGGAGACAATCTGAATTTTAGAGAAAAAGATTAGTAAAAAATATAAATAATTTTCTTTCCATTTTGCAATAACATATTTTTCTGGCTTTCTTCTTTGCCTTCTTATGACGCTTTCTTTATTTTTATCAAACAATTACAAATATAAGATAATATCAAGCCTTCCCAAACCATTGACATTTGTTTCATTATTGGGTTCAACTGGACTGCATCACAAAAACAGAGCACATGAAACCTTTCATAAATGGAATTACATAAATTATTAATTAGCATTCCAGTCTGCCATCTTTCTAGCAAGCCATGTTCCTGTTCTGCTGTAGACATAAAATCCAGCATTGGCTTGGGAGGCCAAGAAATGTTTGTTTGAGGGGGGACTGAAAATTATAGAAAGTTTCCTTACCTTTCAAAGAGATGTATATGTGAGGGGTCAGTTTTTAGGGCATTTTTATTTCAAACAAATACCAGATGGACCACTGATACTCTGGCCAAGCCTTGGCGGTAGTGGCATTTTGGAATCCTAAACGCTTAGACCAACTGATGGAGCAAATGACAATTCCATAGGACACCTTGTACAATGAATGTGTTGCAATAATATATTAAACTTCTTTGTGAACATAGAAGCCAGCAAAGTTAACTCTGTCTCTACCAAAGAAGTGTGTAGCCAAGCCCAGATCTTGTCAATGCTAATGTTATATGGGATTAACAGACAGAGAGACTGAGATCAAACTGTCCCAATAACTGGACCAGTAGGACCCCTGTTAAGAAGGCTAGAGCAGAATGCTTAAAGGAGTTAAGAAAACATACTGTGCATCCTTATTTGCAAGCCATATGCATCCATCTTCAACTACTTTCAGTTTCTTAATTAATGTTAAAATTACATGACTCAGAACTAACTTTTTTTTCTTACGGACTTTGTATACAAATAATTTCAGCTAGAACTAGGCAATGCTTTACTACATTAAATCATTGTGGTGCAATATTTTAGTCAGAGTCTTTATCTAACATCTACTTTCTTTCTAATCAACTGTTTTGTGAACCTGATGGTTTTAGCAGTGGCCCTCCGTTCAAGTATCTCTGAAGATGTTTCTTCATAATAAATAACTTCAAACTAGACATGGATAATAATTATTTACATCAAATGAGATGTGTCCTAAAATAGGAGTTTCATATGCAGGCTACACATTTTTGAGTTTAATTGCTTTATTAAGTAGGTCTTGTTTTATGACTGCCTAAAGAGATAAAACTGTAGACCACCACCACCTTATAAGAATCTTCCTTCACATACCTCTCAGTTTACAATTTCTCCTAGTATGACCTGTTTATATTATCTGATTTCAGTTTATTTGCTTTTATGGGGAATTATTATACTAACTTATTATTTTTTAAATGAAGAACATGTATAAACTTTTACATTTTATGAAACTATCCTCCTTGTGGATGTCAATATTAACTGGTTAACTCTCAGTAATCCAAACTCTAATACTCATATTAATTTATATGGCTTTACACAGCTAATCTCCCAATCTACCCATACAAACAACTCTCACACATCTAGTACTCATTGACTGGGTACTTGTATCTAATCCTTCCAAATATCATAACCCTGAAACCCTACCAAACACCTTGAGCGATCACTGCCCTATAAAATTGCTTAGGTTTACTCCCCACTTCTTAAACCTGCTAAATTTATCACTTGTCATAAACTCTCTAACTTCCATCCAGAAACCTTTAATGCCCTCCTCTCAAAAGTAAACTGGAAATTCCTTACCCAACTCACACTAGAAGAAGCAGTCCTAGCTTTCAACTCCACCTTCCTTAGCATCTTAGACTCACTTGCTCCCCCTCGCAAAGTCCGAATTAAGTCCACCATATCTCTGTGGCTTTCAAAAGCCACTCATACCCTTATGATAACCAGAGACAAACTATGGAAAAAATGGTCACAAACTAAGCTCTCTGCAGACTTACAAAAATATAAAGAACTCAGAAATCTGACAAAAAAACACATAAACAAAGATAAAAACAACTTCTATAACAAACCTCCCACAGCCCTAAAATCTAATCCTAAAAAATTTTGGAACTCTATTAACCAAATATTACACACCAGTAATCTTAGCTACCCAATCCATGCCCAGACAAGACATTTGAAGAAAATGCCACTATCTTCAATACCTATTTTATTGATTCAGTATCTAAGCTACTGAACCCTAACCTAAACTGCTTTACTACTACCATCTCCAACTTTTCTGAACCTACTCCTAACACTATCTCCTCAAATACCTCCTCCCTCAAACCTGTACCTACTAACTACATCAAAACTCTACTCTCTAAATTAAAACCATGCTCAGCATCAGCTGACAATATTCCTTCCACTTTGCTTCAACTAGCAGCTGACTCTCTTGCTCTCCTGTATCTATCCTAATTAATCGCTCAATCTCTGAATCTAAAGTCCTTTCCATCTGGAAACAGTACTACACTCTACCTATACACAAAGGAGGTAACTCCTCTGATATCTCCAACTTTAGACCTATCGCTATCCTCTCCCCTCTCTCTAAACTACTAGAAAAGTGTATTCATAAACATGTTATGCAGTATCTAATACAGGAAAATCTTCTTACACCCACTTAATATGGCTTCAGACCCAAACATAGCACCACTACAGCTCTATTATCCTTCCTCAACACAGTCTCTATAGCCATGGAGGACCATAAACTTATTTCTTGCCTATTCTTGGACCTCTCAAAAGCATTGAACACTGTCTCACACTCTCCTCTGCTGCACAAACTGCATAACCTCAACTTCTCCTCTGATTCTGTTGCATGGTTCTCCAGCAACCTCACTGATATATCTCAGTCAGTGAGATGGCACTCTGCACTCTCCCCTCCTCTCCCTGTCAAAATGGGTGTACCTCAAGGGTCTGTCCTAGGGCCTTTACTTTTTAATATCTTTACTAATCAGTTCTATACCTCCTGTCCTCAGTTATCTTTAGTGCAATACGCATATGACTCTACAGTCATCACCACGGCCAACTCTCCCTCTAAGCTCTTCTCAGCTACTCAGGCATCTTTTAACTTAGTTGAAACATGGCTCTCCAACAACCAGCTCATTCTTAACCCTAAAAAAACAAAGCTGTTACTCTTCCTACCCAAAAAGTTCATAAATATTAAACCCTCCTTCTCCATACAGTCTCTTAATAACACTCCCATTCAGGTGGAATCCAGTACTAAGCTCTTAGGCGTAACCATCGATGATCAGCTTAAATTTGACGTGCATGTTAATAACTGTATCAAAAAGACACATTCAAAACTAGGGCTCCTTTACCATAACAAGAAATTCCTTATCTCTGAAGCCAAGATTACTCTCTCTCTTACCTACCTTCTACCCAGTCTAATGTACAATTCTCAAATTCTCACAAACCTTAACTCAGCACTCCTGACCAAACTGGAATCTACCTACAAAAAGGTAGCTAGATTTGCTGCCCAAGAAACCTACAAATCCCATTACTGTCTCTCAATAAAACACCTAAACTGGCTTGAATTACCCCATCAGCTTCTTCTCTCTCTCAGCTCTAGATCATCCATTCTATCCTATACCAGCCTTCCTACTGCCCAGCACTATTCCCTCTCATCTTCCATTATTCTCCCTCCAGACCTCTCCAAAGCTCTAACCAAAACGTTCTACAAATCTACAAACCCAAGTCTAAATTTGGACGCAACATGTACAGTTATCACCCCACTATTGCCTGGAATAGGCTCCCACTAGAAATCAGGACACTTACACATCCTAAACAATTTAAGACAGCCACCAAAGAGCACTTCAAAAGTCACTGGTCCTGCCACTGCACTCTCCCTCCTTAACATCCCCTACTTCTCATACCTTAATCTACTTTCTACCCTTAACTCACTCTTCTCACTAGCTCTCTCTGATCTTCCTTGACTACTCTTTCTACTGTCTTCTAAAATCTATTAAGCAAATTGCCTCAGAGAAACATTTTATTGTAATTGTCTTGCCTTCATGCAACTACATCATGATAAAACTGGGTTTTTTTAACTACTTACCCCAAAAACTATACTCATCTTAATGACATATTTATTTTTATATATCTTGAAATAATTATGCTATACTCCTGATTACTGACACTGTATAACATTGTATTGCTACTTAATACCTTGTAATAATCATGTAACATTGCTGTTTAATGCTAATTTGTAATGAAAATTGTATAATATGTTGGAGCTTTTCTTCCCAGGCCTCTGCTGAAAAAAGGCTCTTCAGCTCAGTCAGACAATCCCGGTCAACAAATGTAAAATAAATAAATAAATAAACTAAATAAAATAAAGAGATAAAACTGTACACCACCACCACTACCTTATAAGAATCTTCCTACACACACCTCTCAGCTTACAATTTCTCCTAGTGTGACCTGTTTATATTATCTAATTTCAGTTTATTTGCTTTTATGGGGAATTATTATACTAACTTATTATTTTTTTTAAATGAAGAACATGTATAACCTTTTAAATTTTATTTATTTATTTATTGCATTTGTTTACTGGAAAGGTCCACTGGGCCTAGGTGAGCCCATTTTCATTGGAGGCCCAGGGAGAAAAGTTCCACATACAAATTACAGGTGATGCAGATACAAAAGAAAAATACAAAAATACAAATACAGTTACATAAAGAGCTAGACGGCAGTACAGTAACAATCATGGGCATGGGTTTAAAATAAATATGGTATGAAAGTACATATCAGAGTAATAGGGATTAAGCACAGTAGCTTGGATATGAGTGGAATGGTTCATAGTAGAGATGGCAGGGAGGATAGGTGTAGCAGTGGTACTAATGTAGAGGGATAGAGAGAAAAACGGGGTGTATGAGGATAGGGTATGGTAAATAGGTAAGGCAAAAAGGCAAAGTAGATGGAAAGAGGTGAGGTAGAGTCGGAGTAGCAGTGGTTAGAGAGAGTTATTTTTAGCATGGGCATAAGCAGCCAGAGGAGAGATGTTATCCAAGAGACTTTTTGAAGAGTGCAGGGTAACTGATGGAGGTGATTGTACATGGTAGGGTATTCCAAAGTTTGGAAACAGTAAAGGAATAGAGCATTTGACCGACTGGGAGTTGGGGTTTGTCCACTTTGAGCTGTGTTTTATTTTCTGGTCTAAGAGGCTTGTTTGGGTGGTACAAGGACAGCACAGAGGAAAGAGAGGGGCATGTTGTGGGTTTGTCTATAATTCTGTGTGTAGTATTTAAGTGTAGGTAGTTGAGATAGAGTGGTAATTCTAACCAGTTTAGTTGCTGTAAAGAGGAACAGTGGTGTGCTGAGAATATTGCATTTGTTGCGAATCTGGTGACCTTATTAATAAATAGTATAGCAAATAAATTATATTTTATATTTAGCAGTTAAACTTCTGTTTCGACTAGTAATATTGTCCTTAATAGCTAGGCTGAAAAAAAACTTTGAATCAGTCCTTGCACAGCTATTTATGAAAGATATCTGTGAGGGACAGTTTTAGGGAAATTTTCTATTCGGACATATTCCAGGTGTCAACCAAATAATAACATTTAATAATAAAAGAATAAAACAATCATATGTCATTGTCAAAAAGGAATGTTATTGCTTCCCACAGCTATAACATTGGAAGGACAGCCAATCACTTGACCAAGTATAAATCAGATGAGCAATGCTTTATTCAGTTTATCACATCATAACCAGGTTTGCCAAATTCTCATCACTAGGAAGATAGGTGAGGATGGACACAGTGCTTTTAGTAACATTTTTTTCTCATTAATTTATTATAATATTCCTCAATGTGTGCCAATCTTCATGATGTTTTAAAAGTTAAGGGACAAAGCTCTCCAAATGAGACAAGTCTTGGCTTGGCTTAACTTTCCTTAAGCCTAATTTTGATGCAATACATTTGAGACAATGGAATTTGCCAAAATTATTTAGTCATATGGGCCTTGAAACTTTCTACTGGGGACATTTTCTAGAAATATCTAACATATGACAAAACCGCAAGCTAAAACATGTAATGAAGCCTGTAGTCTAGATACTTTAGTCTATTCCTAGTTTATGACATAGCAGTCTGGGATGAGCATCCGATCATTGTGGCATGTATGACGGATAGCAAAAGGCACATTTAAGATCATGTAACTTACATTGAGAATGACAGTGTTAATTACTAGGATGTCTACAAGAAAGTACTTAAAAGAAAATTATATCACAAAGTTTAATATGATGAATTCACATTATTCTTTAATTGGTCCTGCCAGTTTCGAGATCTTTTCTACGTCAATAAGATTATGTTTCACAGACTTTGACAAAAACACAAATTTAAACCATGTTCTCATCACCAAAATGAATTACTATTGCTCTCATGCCACATGTTATCGAATTGCATAGCTATATATGTTCACAGGTGGTTACTAGGTGATTAACCCAAGATACATTTTAAGCCTAGACAAGTTTACCCCAAATTTACCAAAATATTGCTGATGTTTCAACATTCCAAGTAGTTTTGTTGTACACATCAAGTGTCCATAGGCTGACCTTTTCCATTAGGGGCCCATGCGCCAAACCAGTGGCAAATGTGCAATTTCCCATCCATTGGTCCAAGTTACATTTGAATATGATTAGGAATGAGCTTTGCTTCACATGGATGGGAAGCCTGTTCCAGAGAATGGGTAATCTTTGACATACATACCTGTCCTTCCAAAATGTCCAACACTTGGTATTTGATTTGATGAATGAAAAGCTAGAATCACAGAGCTATACATTTAGCACATTGTGAAGTAGTTAATTGTATGCCTGTCCTCGGAGCAGATGTGTACAAAGAGTGATGCAGCTGGTGATTTGGAGTGAGATGGGCAAATGTAGTGTTGGGATGCTTAAACCAAACAGTTGATCATGCCTTTACTTTCAGTAGAATAAAGTAAATAGTTGATTTGTTATGACTATCTGCCCACAAATAACAACAGCATTAAAACAAATGCAGCTTTCTCAAGTTTTCAAGCATCTTCATCTAAGTGACTGCTTATAGCTGTCTCGTAACTACTGGAAGGTGCGGAAGCATTACTGCATTTGTATATGTGACTGCTTTTGCTTGAACAAGTTGGATAAGTTGGAGTGATATAGCATGCAATTTTATCCTGCCTCTGTGCAGCAAATGTTTTTGTCCTTTTTCTGAGTAAAGGCAAATGTAATAAATGAAGCTTTTATGTACTATACCAGCTGACTCATACTGAGACAGTTTATCTCTCTGCAAGGCCTCCCAGGACATTAAATTCCTCTTTGTTCTTTTGAAAAATACATGTTAAGGTACATTGTCATTAAATGTTAATGCTGTTAGACATTTATATTTTATTTTTCATTTTGTACTTGTACCAGACAGGAAGATGGACAATTGCTTTGTTTGCTGCCATGCTTATATAATGCTGGTAATAAAAGCAACCTTGACTGTTAATTTAAGATAGATAATTGAAATAATGTTTTATCAGATTTATGGCTACAAATAAGAACAGGGTGCCTTTGTTCTGTTTATAAAATGAATTTTGAAGAAAATTGTAAAATAAGAACAGCTAAGTACTGAAAGTTGAATAGATAAGGCACTACTAAGATGTTATTCATAAAATAATAATTGCCTCTAACAATCTAGGTCATTTTTATCCATCCTGCCATGTTTTATACCCTCATCTTCTAATCTTCCCATCATATCTTTTAATTTATATATGTTGAACACTTTGTGTCTCCTTTTGCTGATCAATGATGCATCCTAGAGGACTTATTAAGAACAATATGTGATGCAAAATTATATTAAGGAAGGCATAATCAGCTTTTGAATACATTTGAAATATTGACTAGATCTAAGGGCAAGCAAGAGGCATGCATCCTCGATGACAAAGTTTAAAAAGGAAAGGAATAAATTCTCATAGCTGTGAGTGTTGCTCCGCATGGTAGGAAACCAAATATAAGTGTACAGACAGGTAAACACGCTCTGACTAGAAAAAAAAAACAAGCTTATCAATGTGTTGGGTGTATGAGATCAGCTTTAAATAAGCAGTACATAGTTGTAGTTTGAGGGGAGCTGCCTTTATATCATATTACATGTTTCTTTGATCATCATGTTTCAGTTGTTGCTAGGAAATCCCACAATCTGGCAAAGATAATCTCAAAGGATATCTGCTCTAGATCCAAGGAAGTCCTTTCCCTCTATATTTCACGCTAACTATAGGCTCATCATAGAATACACTTTTCCATTTGGGATGGTTTTACAAGCATACCAAGCAGTTAGAGAGACCCCAAATGTTTTTAACAAAAAAGATCAAAGGACAAAATTACCTGAATGGACAGGAGAGTCAGAAAGCTCTGTCCCTGTATTTAGCATCATATAGACTCCTTAGCATGATCTGTGCTTTGCTTTTTGGGTTATAAACGGTGCAGTAGTCTAAGACTTTTTATATCTCCCCAAATCAAGCAGTACAGCAAACACTTTGATCAGACATCTGAATTGCTTCAGCAAATAAAGAAATCATAGTGGAGATACATGTTTATGTTTTTTTTACATCCAGAACAGGTCTAGCAGTCATTTTCCTACCCTCTCGTCTTTGCCTTTTATTGCTGAGTCTGGTCATGGATCTTAAGAGTTTCCTAAAGGCTCTACCTTTTGTACTTCTAACTGTGTTTTTTTGTATATATTGTATGCCCTACCCACTTTTCACTTTTCCTGCCCCCCCCATGCTCATTGGGCACATGCAAGGGTACCTCCCCTCTCTGGCTCATGGCTCTGCTTACAGAACATTACCAGTGAGCACCATCCTCCAAGGATGGGAACACCTATCCCACTCTGCAGCTCTGTCAGTTACCCAATCTGCTAATCAAATCCATGTTGAATGGGCTGTGGTAGAGCTTTATCCCACTATGCCCCTTGAGTGCCACTGAGAGACATAATCATTATGGAACAACTATCCCTTCCTGGGATAATCTTCTTCTTCAGATCAAGCAATGTGACACACTATCTTCCTCAAAATGGAGTTAGAAAATTGGAAGGTTATTCACACATTCATCCCTGGCATGACTAGCCTATCGCTCCTTGAAAAAGGAGTACAGTCTAAGGGTGGGTACTAGCAAGGCATAAATGTCAACATGGCTCAGCTGTTTTGTATATGATTCTATAAAATCATATGTGGTACTTTACAACATGAAATTCAGAAGAAAGATTCAACACAACATAGAGATGGGACTTTGGTTTCAATGGCAACTAGAGTGTTTCAGACTTTTATTGGCTTGATGATCTTCATGTATGTGACATGATTTAGGATCATACAACCAAAGAAACTATATGCCCAGCCAAGTGTATCCACAAATAAACAATAGCAATAATAGACAAAAAAATCCAAGAACAGCTGTCAACAGTATAAAATGTTTAATGTATATAAAAAGCAGAGCTTTGAAGCATACAAGACTCTTCCTCAATGCACTAGTAAAACATCAAGACGAAATACACACTTACATATATATATATATATATATATATATATATATATATATATCCCTAAACAAGCCAGCTAATTAAATAATTAGTTAATTAATTACCTATTCAGTTTCTTAAAAGAACATATAACAAAATGTATGCAAAACACATATTTCTGTCCCCGAAACTAAAATATCTTTAAAATACATATTTCAAAGCATCATTTTTTTTTTCATTTTTAGAACTGGTTTTATACTATTAACTAAGTTAAGTCCTGGATCATAATTGTCTGTAAATAAATGTATATTTATATTCAGCCAATTCATTGGTGGTAATCAAATCTTCACCATGCTTATTTTTATATATTTGTTGTAGTGCGTTAAACTTAAAGGAATGAGTCTCATCCATAAAATTTAGATATTTACACGAGTTAGTTTCTATGTTCCTTCTAATTTCTGATAAAAGAGACCGTATCCTATATTTTAACTTACAGTTCTTTTTCCATATGTAGAAACAATTACATTGAACACAGTTAGCAAGGTACACAACATTTTCTGTATTACATGCTGCTGAACCTTTAAATATGAACTTTTGTCCATCTATCAGATGTATAAATTCACATTCTTTATTAACAAAACTACAAAAAGAACAGTTATAACAGGGCTCCATATCATATTTCATGCCTGATCTCTTCTTTTCTTGTAATTTAACATCTTTTTAACATAATCTCTGCTTACGATTCATTTCCCTCCTAAAAACAAAACTTGGATTAGTATCTAGAAATTTAACTATATCATGATTAGAAAATAATATTGGCCAAGTATTCCTAATTATGTTTTGAATCTGTACAGTCCGTCAATTATACTTCATAATATACCCCATCTTCCTACTAGTAACATTATTCATAGTTTAGCATGATTATGTCTCTTTGAAAGGTGACATAGTCCATATTTGCTCCTAACAATCTATATTATTATATCCTCTATCCTAAAAATTCTCAGACATTTCTGATGCAGCCTTATAAAACTGATTCATCTGTGTATTCAATCTACTAACCCCTAACAATTGGCTTTTAACTACTCCATTATATACATATTTGGGGTGCATGCTGCATAAATTTAGGTAGCCAGTAGTCTGCACCTTTTTTCTATATACCTTAGTATCCAATACCCCATTGCTAAGGCACAGATTTATATTTAAAATTAATACTCTCTACAAATTTGTATAGTGTTCTTTGATCACCTCCCCAAACTAAAAATATATCATCCACAAACCATACATAAAAAAGTAGACGTGTTTTATGAGGTAGATCAATATCAGAAACAAACTTATCTTCCCAGACTGACAGGACTGTATTTGCATAGGTATTAGTGACAGGCATACCCATCGCTCCACCTAATTTCTTTTGGAAGATGTCATTGTTAACCTGAAAAAACATTATTACATAAAACTTCTTCCAGTAGAAGGCATCAAAGTTTTATTGTCATACTTGTTAAATCACTGTAGGTACATAAGTGTTCCCTAATGGCTTGAACACCAACATCATTAGGTATTACAGAAAGAGAATTGACATCTAAGGTGACTAAGAGAACATTATATAAAGTATTGCCAGCAGGCCACCTATATAGAGAACTTAAAAAATCATTAGTGTCTTTTACATAAATCTGGCAGTGATTAAGCTATGCCTTCAACTGAACTTGTAAATATTCAGTATGTTACTGTAGCCAATTTCCTGCCTGAGACAAAAGGTTTCATTAGTGGAGTCTCCTTGTTTTTATGTATCTTGGGTAAGCCATAAATAAAAGGAATATTTGGATCAGTTATCTACATATAATTGTACATCTCTATAGTTATACTGTTGTCTATTAGGAGGTCATGTAGTAGCATTTTAACTTTAAAAATAACATTCCTTACATAAATACTATCCACTATCTGAAAAGTTGCAGAATCAAATAAGATATCACACATTGCACTATTATAGTGGTGTTGGTTCATAACAACCGTCATGCCTCCTTTGTCCGCTGGTTTAATAATGATATCACTAGGTACACAAAAATCATACAATACTTTTCTTTTATGTTCATTTAAATTATAATACGGTTGCTTTTGTTTTTAAAATAGCCATCATAAATTTGTCGTTTGCATACCTTATGGAATTCATTAACTGCAGGTATACTTAAAAGCACAAATGCACTTGATCTACTTAGAGTCCCATTAAATGAGTTCATAGAAGGAGAATGAGTTCTATATAGTAGTTTTAAATTTAATTATGTGTAAGTTATCTTAATTCAGTTAGAGATTCAAAAAGATAGCCTTCAACAGAAGGAACAAATGTCAGACCTTTATCTAGCACCAATAGTTTATACTCGTTTTATTACTGATTTATAGGGGGTGATTCTCTGAATATGTAGGGGTTTAAAGTAAATATTACTGCACAATAGTCAGATTTGACCAGTGATTTGGTGACTGTGGCTTCTGATTGTAGTCAGCCTACATTGTTTCAGAAATAGATCTAATATTTTTGAGTCCCGCATTGGGATTTGAACTAGTTAGTCAAAACAGTTTACATTCATGAAATCTATGAATTACTCTGCATGCTTGCATTCACTGGTGTAGGTTGCCCCTGTTAATGAAGACATAGTCAGCCATCCAGGAGGAAAGTACACTATTTTGTGAAAATATGCCTCATATTCTGCCATGTCATAATGGGGACATGGTCATTGGTGCTATGTGGTACTGTCTTTTGTTTATTATAAGAAGAATGTTGAAGAGTTCTTGGTCATTGTCCTGCATTACGCGTCTGAAAGTGATTTTTTTTTTTCAGAAGTGAATTGTTTTTAGGAAAACAGATATGTTCCCACCAGATACAAAGTCCAGTTCAGCATTGGGCCTGCAGGAGTGGTATGCCCTGAAACTCTAAACTGCAGGGGAACTTTCACTGTTTTAAAAGTATGTTTCATTAGCTACCCACATATCAATATTTTCTATGGTTAAGAATGCCTGTGAGGAGTGTAACTTTTTTCTTTAGGCTTCTAGCATTTAGCAGTGCACATTTATTTGCTTTTAATTCTTGTTTGATTTGCGGATAATTTGAGGATACTGATATTCCCTAAAATGACACTATGGTGGACAAAGTCTAATCCAATATACAGAAGCCTTGAGGAGATAGATGCAGATGGTCCCCAGCAGAGTGGATGGCACTGGCAGCCATCCCATCCCAGGCTTCTATATACTAGATCTCCCTAGAATTATGCCAATAATTAAAGTAATTATGTTTTGGTTGTATTTAGTGTCATTGCTGGCAACAGTAAAACAATACTGAGTGCTGGTCACACTCCCTTTACAGATGCATTTTATGAGATTTCCATCACATCCCTCTTAACATATCCATGGAAGTGAATCTCAAGACATTCGATCGTGTGCACAATAATCTGGTCATATGTGTACCTGGGGAGAAGGGATGTGCATACTTTAATGATATTACATATTCTGGCAGCACTTTACAGACAATTAACTATTATCATGACTTTGCTCAGCCTGATGAGTGGAGCATCTGTGTATATAACTATGGATTCATTTATAACCTGGATATCGCCAAATGAACTAGCCTGGTCTTCCTGCTTCAAAGGCTTCTGCATGTAAATTATGTAACATCAGTTTTGTCTGTATTTTAAATAGCATCATAGTGTTGGATATCAGTCCTTGATGTTGATTTGTGGGCAGGAGGTAAACTTGAGGGTTTAGGCTGATGCATAGTCTTCAAATTCCTAAGAGGCTAAGGCAAAGATTTTTAATGGCATTAGCATAAGGCATCTTAGGTTGTGTAGTCTGTAGATCTTGCATATTTGTGAGTAGGAAAGTATTAATCTCACTGTATATAGTTGGCTGAGAGAATGATGTCTCCAGCTGAATATGTTCACCTTCCACAGATAGAGTCCTTTTGGCTTAGTAGGAGATGGTTGTCAGTGAGCATGAGACAGTTCATGTGCTACCTCCAAATTCCAGAGGCTTTAAGATTGGCAATATAGGAGGGGTCTGTGCACTGACTCCACTTCATGATCAGTGCTGCAAGACAAAGGGTAAGTGAGGATGTAAAAGGAGATTGGTGAAATATTCCTAAGTTAGTTGGACTACTTTTGTGTTCTGTGCAAGCTCATGCTGCTCAGTGCAACTGATAAGTGGCTTGTGCATATCAGCACAATTAAGAGAAAGCTTACACAACTCAGTGCAAATATTTTAGAGAAATTATCACACTGATGTTATAAGAAGGTACTCCTACAGCAAAATAAAAACAGAGATAATGTTATTTGCCCATATTACCAGTGATTTAAATGGAGAAAACATTATTTAGCAAAACACAGCAACTAAAATGGCTAAAGTACAACCAGTAATATCATACAATGCCATATTAGCAGCAAGCAACTCAAATAGTATAAAAAAGAGTATCTGCCATGTGAAAATAGCTGAAAATGCCTAAACAATATAAAATAGTAACAGACAAAGCAGAAAAATATCCAGAATTCATAGGTATCTCAGGTGTATCAAAGAAAACTAGTTTTGTAGCTTTTTTTGAACTAATTTATTCCATGCACAGCCAAGGAGAAAGTCAAAGCAAAAATGGTAGTTTACACTGACAATTAAAATATTGAAAAATATGATTTGCTGATGATTATTTCTGTAATATTCCATAACCCTCTTTATTCTGTTCGGGGCAGATAAAAAGTTGTATCCTATCATGGCAAGCAATGAGCTTAAGGCAGAAGAAAAGATGCGGAAAGGTTCATACTAAGCTAAGCTAACTTTGGAGATTTTAAGCCTAGCCTTATCCTTTGTGAGACTCAAACCCTGCACCTGGTGTTTGTAAGGCAAACAGAGAAAGCCCAGACAGACACACACACACACACACACACACACACACACACACACACACTCACACACACATGCAAACTTGTTATACAATTTAAAGGATCACTGATTCACTATTACCATGTTTCTTGGGATGTGGGAGGAAACCGAGTCCCATGTCAAAACCCACTTGGACTCAAAGAGTACAAACAAGACTCCTC
>NC_056732.1:1210426620-1210556620 GCF_019279795.1 Protopterus annectens | reverse complement strand
TGTTCCAGGAGAATGTATTATGGTATACCAGATACCAAGATGATATGTGCCTTATTTGGAAGGGGGAAGTAGAGCATGTTGATAGTTTTATTGAAAGTATCACAGCAATGACAAACTTCCTAGAATTTACCTATAATGTAGGGGTGGAGGATGTTACGTACCTTGACGTTAGAGTAACAAAAGATAGAATTAATCGTAAATTTAAGACCACAATATACAGGAAGCCCACATACTCAAATTCATTTCTACATTTTTCAAGTAGCCATCCTTACCACCAGAAGAGGGCCGTGGTTAAAGGCCAATTTGTAAGGGCGGCAAGGATGGTGTCGGACGACCTAGAATACATTCATGAGTGTGAAACAATTAAAATTGTGTTTCTTAGGTGAGGCTATCCTGACAGTCTGGTTATGAACATTATTCAGGAGGTGAGTGCTAAAAGGAACTCAGGACATTTTAAACCCCTTGTGTCAAGTGGTAATAATAACAGTATTGATATAACAGCAAAAATTAACAGTGATGATGAAGGGTCCCAAGTTAAAAGTTTAAATTTGAATTTCTTCTTTACATACAGTATGGACCATAAGAACATAAGGGACATTTTACTTAAAAATTGGACTGTTATTCTAGAGGATCGTACCCTGAGTAAAACATTGGGCCTAAGGCCAGGTTTTACGTATAGAAGAGGTCCAAATTTAAAAAACCTATTGGAGTATAATAGAAGGCAAATTCACTTCGCGGGTATGAAAAAATGTGGAGCATGTTCACGATGTAAATATATCAGGGTAGGAAACACAGTACATATAAAGGATAGATTATTTACCATTAATGGCAGGTTTAATTGTGAATCCAAAGGGGTTGTTTACGTTGCTGGGTGCGAATCATGCCCCTCCTACTATATTGGAAAAATGGAAAAGAAGTTGAAGCAAAGAATATATGAGCACCAATATGCTATAAGTAAAGGGGACCTCAATAACGATCTAGGGAAACATATTATAGAAAATCCGACTCATAAGTTTACCTACACAGTGGTACACCAGGTGAAACGTGACCCACGTGGGGGCCCATGGCAACTTATTTTAGAAGAGTAAGAACTTTTGTGCAAATCTGAATGTTGGCACATATCCCACCCGGCCTAAATGAATATGCATCCATAATATGCATTCTAAAACTCAAGGCTTTAGGTAGATAGGTAGCTCACAATCATGGGTGTATAAGTAATATATAAGGGTCTAGTTTAGATACATGTTCCCCCTTTTTGTTCTTCTCCTTATTTTCCTATTATGGCCAGGTGACTTTACACTAACTTGAACTTTTACATATATATATATATATATATATATATATATATATATATATATATATATATATATATATATATAATACTAATGTATATGTAACCTATGGTTTGATATGTCATCTTTAACCATTAAAGAGTTCATTGTTTTGAACTGGTGTATATATACATACACTGTAGTTAGTATAACATTTTTATACAGTATAATCATAGTTAGTGTATATATCTGTCTATATTTTTGGTATGTATTTTTTATAAAAACAATTTATGGCATTTTTATAAAAAAATTATGGCATTTTTCAGTTGGCTTGGGATGCATGGCCACCCATCCACTATTTAAGCTTTGGTAGAGATGTAAGTATCTTTTTAATAATAATGTTTTATTATAATAGACATAAGGGATATTTAATATATTTAACATACTTAGTATTTACATAAAATTGTTAATGATTAGTTTACATTTAATATAAATATTGTTTTTAGCAGATTAGTACTTAATTATAGATTTTTAAAGCAAGGAAATGTTTCTTAGTTATTTTATTGTTCTTCACACTTGAAATTATTGTCAGTTGAATAATTGATTAATTGCTGTCTAATTTTCATATATAAGGTGAGGGTATTGTAGTAAATTTTGTCTGATGAAGTTGGGGCATTGACCCCTATGAAAGCGCGAACAATAAACTTGCATTTTTAACTTTCGCAGTGTGTGTGGACTTTCACACTACCTTTAGACTATGCGTGTCTGTTTGTTTTTGGATTTAAGCAATTTTTAATTTTATTTTTGAAATGCAGAGATATTTACTGACCTCACCAAATCCAAATATAGTGAAAGTTTTAAAACATGAGGAGAAGAAATCTAAAATGACATCTCTGCATAGTTTAGTAGAAGGATATTGGTGACCAGTAAGAAAGGAAATTAAACGAGAAGTAGAGAAAAATGTGCTAAAAAACAAAAGAAAGAATACAAGGAGAAGGATCATACGAAAAGGAAAGTAATGTGGAGATGGAATAAATATTGCGGGAAGTACAGAGATCTCCTTGAAAAACCTTATTATGTCATTCAGGATTTGATTCAGAAATGGTTAAGGAGAGGTGAACTGAAACCAAAAGAAGAAGGGTTAATGGTGATTCAGTATAGTAGACAACATAAACATTGGTTTACAAAGTCCAGTGAACATGTGTTAAAAACAAAAAAATGCAAGTTCTGTAAAAGGGAACTCAAAACAGTTGCACATCTTTTTTTCTGGGTGTGATATACTCATAGCAGAGGGCATGTATACTGAAAGGCACAATAATGTGGCAAGACTTTTGCTTTAGGGTTGTGCAAACACTATAATATTGATGCTGTTGAGAAGCATTGGAAACATGAGACATAAAGCATTACAGAGAATAATAAAGTTTATATTACATGTGATCAACCATTACCAGCAGTTCAAAAACAGATAGTAGTTCAGGAAAAAAATGACAAAAGTAGCACTGATCATTAAAATTGCTACACCCAGTGATTACATTGTCTTATGTGCAAAGAGACACAAAGTCATAGAATATCAGAATTTGCATGCAAAAATGAGAGCAATGTGGAAGAACGATACCCAGACGGTTGCAATACTGTTAGGAGAAACAGGTCTAATAAATAACATCTACAGTCATATTTAGGTGTGTTACTAATACATGTAACTCCATATGAATAACAGAAGGAGTCATCTCTGGGCACATCGTGGGTGCTCTAAAGAGCACTTTTGACTAACATCAAAGATTGAAGCAATACTAATTTCATGAACTTTAATCATACCTTGACTTAGGGATGGGGTGCATTCATGTCATGGTAATAGAAACTGAAAAGATTTGGAAAAATTAAACTGAGTGAGAATCCTGCTTTGTACAATATCATTCAGCCCATGTCCAGTGTATTCTTGATCACATCTAATCAGAATTTTCAAACATCTAGGACAAATAATTTTGAAAGTTTTTAGACTAGATATGTTTTTATAGTTCCTTAATATAGCCTAGACACAATCCTAGATGATATGAGTGAATCACTATAAATTTTCTGCAATGCAATAATAAATTAACAAATATTTGTTTTATTTTGTCCAGAAACAGAATTCTTATTTGGACAGTCTATGACACTGAAACTGATAGAAAGTAAAGCTAGTGATTCTTTGACAGCTGATATTTACACTTTTAAATGATCCTCACTCATGGCCATAACATTTATTTTTTATTTACTAAGTTTATTTCATAATCAAGGAAATGAAATGGTTCAAATGATTCTTTTAAGTAACTAGTTAGACAAGCCGAAAATATTCATGAAAAGTTCAAAATTTGAAAATAGTGAATAAAGAGGGTAGTGAAGAATATATAAATACATCATGTTATTGTGTCAAAATGTATCTAAATGAAGATTGAAGAAGTTATGCAAGAAGTAACTCTAAACAGATATAAGGTCTTTCATGTGGATATCTGAAATAATGAAGGACTGTATTCTGAAAAAACTGAGCCTTAAATTAAAAAGTGGAGAGGAAATGCTGTTAGCAAAGGAGGAATATGCAAAGATGCTGCTAAGAGAGTGACGAAAAGTGGTGAAAGAGAGAAATCAGCCTGCATCCGTAAATATTTTACAGACACAGCAAATAGATACACAGCATTGATTTGAAACTGAGCTATGAAGAAAGGGCCTAAGATGAGAAAGGATGGCACTTCAAATAGCAGGTGCAAGTATAGTGAATATCTATTTAAATATCGGTAAGTAGAAAGAAGGGTGATCAAGAAAATGTATGTCCACCTGTGTAGCGAATTCTGAGTAGATAGTTTTGTGGAAAAAAAGTGATGAGATTGCTAAGACTATGTCAGTAGAAATGATTATATTGTCATTTTAAAATGCCAAAAAGAAGGGCATCCTTTTTTGTAATTTGCAAATAGTTAAGGGAGTTTAGAAGGGTACAGTGAAGGGTCAAAAGTCAAGGGAATGTGGATTTTTTTTGGAAGGTGAGAATAGCATTGCATATAGTTAATACTGGTAGCCCATATTCACCTTGGGATATTAAAATGGTGTGATGGGTAGAGTTTTTTGTGATGGTTATTTTAGCATGGAAGAATAAAGAAATGGATGTCTGAAGGCCCCCCCCCCCACACACACACACATATCTGTATATATATATATATTTCATTTTAGGTATTTGCTAACTCGGTAAGGCCACTTGATACATTTCAGCAGCAACTCAGGAGCAGTGCATAGTTAAGTGACTTGATTAGATTCACACAGTAGATAACTAAAGGTGGGGAGAATTAAATCCTGTACCTTGGACGCAGGAATCAGCTCGTTAACAGCTCAGAGCCATAATTCTCTATTCTAGGTATTAGAAATACTAATGGCTGTACAGAGGATAATCTTTCAGGGCTGTCAAACAACAATGAGAATATATTGGCACAGGCCTAAAATATTTGAGCCACATGTAATTGGACTATGATAGCTACTAAAGAGGAACATTACACCATCTTGTATGAGAAATAGTTAATCCAATATATTGAGGAAGGAATGACAAGGAACAGTTTCCTAAAATATAACAGTATAAAATCTATACAGGCAAATGAAAGTTATATGACTGAGTGAGCTTAAAAGGAATATGTGAATAATATACTATGTTTAAACACACAATTCCATTTTTGATTCATTTTGAATTATTTTGCAAAGGATTTGCAACTGTGACATAGTGGGTTTTTCAGATGGCTATGCAATAAAGTATCATACTGTCCAAATGTCATTGACAGCCAGTGTCAGCCAGAGGCATGTTGCTGTTAAGTATCTGCACCTACAAATTGCTACATAGCAAGTAAAGTCCGTCACCTTAAAAGTTGATTATTTCAAAGGGAACAAACTTACTTCCATAATGGGTCTGAAGCTATATCACTAGAGAGACCCGCATATAAAATACTACTGACAATCCTTTCTCAGTGATAGCACCTATCATCCCAGAAAACATGGGTATATTAATGACATAATAAAATGTATGAAACCCTTAAACTTTCACAGAGAAAGTATACACAAGTATAATTGCTTCAGGAATTCTGAGTAGTTAGACCCCATAACAACCTATCTTCATCATATATTTATAAAACCAATAACACAATTCTAGAACTGGTGTAAAAAGGTAACTAAAACAAAAGAAAACTACCAACTATCAACACAATTAATTTAAATTACAGTAAACTCTCATTTAACTGGAACTCTAGCAACCAGAAGAAATACAGTAGAATTTTCATGTGTTGCACTTTCTGCCCCCCCCCCTGCAGAAACACACATAGCCAGATTTAGGCACCAGCGAACCCTGCAGTCGCTGGGGGCCCCCCTGTTCCTGGGGGGCTCCCAACCACTGCAAGTTATCTTATCTTGATATTTTGTAACAAAAACAACAAAGGCTAGTACAGGAATCTTACATATTTAATAAACCAGGTGGGTAATAACTTTTATTTATATCTCCTTTTAAATTCAAAGATATTGCTGGCTATAGTAACAGTGTTTTATCAAGCAACAGCTTTCACAATTCCATTAAATATTTTCCCTCTGACATAGTGCCCTTGGCTTAGTTAAACCCTGCTGGTGGACATTCTCTCCACTAAAACTAACATATCCAGCTTTAAGTACCTGTAATACCCACAGCTGCAAGCCCCCCCCCCCCCCACCAATCATCCTTGACTGTGTGGAGGCTCCACAAAAGCTGTGGCTGATTGGGGAAAAATGAGGAGGAAAAAAATGTATTAATTTCCTGATTAGGTTGCTATGGTATGACTGTGTTATAATAAAGCTGGTAATGAACATATGGAAGGTAAGCACTAGAGGGATCATCAGCCCAGCATGACTGATTTCAGTGCATATGTTGGAGTTTAAAAACAGCTGATGGTTCTGATCTTCAGGGATGGTTTTCCTGTACAGGGAGTTTTATAAAGACTGGCAGAAGACCAGATACTATAACTCCCAACTTCTTTGCTGAAGAGTTTAGTGCAATACTAGTAATATCAGAATAAATACTCAAAAACAGGAACAAGTTTTAAATATTACTCTAATTCAATTAAAAAGTTAATAGAATAACACATTTTGCATCAGCATGCATTTTTTTGCTCAATAAGTATAAAACTCTGATGTCTGGATTTATTGACTGTCTGTAGTCCTGACTGATTCACAAGCAAATCAAACTTCAATAATTTACATGGAGTTACATGATTTTCCACAATATGGAGCAGCCTATACTGTACAATATCTGAATATTATTAATGCATGCACTTTGCTGTCAGATCTAGTAACCCCAGCCCTCTAGGTTGTAAAGTAAGAGAAGTAATTCACTAGGATATTCCACTTGACATGGCCCTCTGCTCCTTGCTTTTTATTAATTTTATTTTTTATTTATTTATATTTGTTTACTGGGCTAGTGCACTGATCAGTATTGACCATCCTCAGCCTCAGCTTCAAAGAATGGCCATTATTATAGGGATATGTTGGTAATGGTTATAGTAAATGCCATAGTAACCCATCTGCTATACAACTTCATTACCAAATAAGTAGTGAACAATAGGTCCACATGACTTATTATTTGGAATTTCTCCATCTCAAGCCATTATGATGGTATCATGTACTTTCTAAGCATGATGAACATATACAATACCCCAACATAGATATAAGAATCATTAATAAGCTATGGAAAGCTATGAACTATTAACCACATAAGCCATGTATTATAGCAGGATATGGGCATGACAATTGTTTTGCAGTTTGCATGTGCCCATATGGTTATATAGCACATTGTAAATAAACATGAGGAGAAACATTGGAATGTGCACAACACAAGGTCATACTGCAATTAATACATCATTCCCTCAGATTATTATGCAAGAAGGCAAGTCCATGCTACTGATCCTTTAGACTTCTTAAAGTATGAATGTTCTTGTAGTTCTTGCTTTATTTTATTGTTTATAATTTTGCTTTTGGCATTATGTTTCCACATAGACCTTCACTAATGCTTACTTGTGGAGACTGCATTATTCCAAGGTATACTGATCTGCAGTCCATGCACCAGTTGTTTAATTTGAACTGGTAGTGGTGACATGTTTTTGATGTAACTTAACCTTTCAGTGTTATGAGCCATTTCAAAATATGTGCACTTTTAATCCATCCATCCACAACCCCTTTTTTACATTTTAGTACATGGGGGTCAGGATGTCACTTCAACAGTGTCAATCATCTAGAGCCAAGTTTTATAGTGCTGGGTGGCTAGCCCTGCTACAGTAGTTCTTCCATACCACACGCTCACTCACATCTATGGCCAATTTAAAGTGTCTATTCCACCTACTGCATGCCTTTGAAATGAAACTGGAGCACCCACATGAACGACATGCAGACTCCACACAGAAGGCACCCCAGCCAAGAATCAAACTGCGTAACCTCTTGATATTAGGTAACAATGCTATCCACTTTGCTACTATGCCACCCCTGTCCACTTTAAATAATACAAAAATATATGTTTATACTATGTGTTTTCTGTATAGTATAATGCATTGTTAACTATTTGTTTTAGACAAGGTATTGTTTTTATTTTTTTATTTATGTTTTTTTTTTAGTTTGTTTCAAGAGATGGAGTTTATTCTCATGATTTGAAACCTATGCTATGGCATTTTGAGTCCTAAATATTTAAGCTCCTGTCTTATGATATGGTTTTACATAATTCAATAGCTGCATGATTGCTAGTGAGTGAATTATATAGTTTTATATATTGTTTTTATATATAATACTATTTTGACGTATCTAAGATCTAATTCATGTTCATATTGCTTGTGATTTTGTTATTGCTCTGTTTTTAGCCAAACCAGCATGTTCAGTGCTCTTCTGCTTCTTGTGCCCCCCCCCCCATGCACCTTTAATCTGAGGGATGCTGTTTTCACATTTCTCATTTCACAATACTAGAGAATTAAGGCACACTTTGGATGACCGTGGTTGCAGAATGAATGTTGTCAACTCTGCATAGCCCTGTTGGATTTTCTATCTTTACTGTATATGGCATACATTGTTTCTAGCATTCCAGAGAAAGTACCTCTCCCCAAGATTAACTTGCCCAACTATTTGCACTTGTTTGGAATCTGTGCTGCTATTTGCTGCTAATTCTATACTTCTGAAAGCTGTTTCAGTGTTTTATGGCTGACATCAGTCTGCTATTGCATTTGTTTTTCTTTACCCCTTATGTTGACTCACACAGTGTGATAAATATGTGTTTGTGCTACTCTATCTTTGCTATCATTTTGGGGCACAGGCATGATAATTTTAACAAACTTACTTGTATATCCCTTAGTCTTGATGTGTCATTTATGAAGTTATTTTCATGTGGTTGTTGTACTTACCGCACACCACAATTTCTTTTTAAATCATAGCTGTACTTGTACTGACTGACTCCTGTCAGATGTGGATGCAGCTCACAGCATCGTTGCACTCCTCTTCCACCTCCAATTTGCCAGATAAACCCTTTGCATCCTTGCCTACAAATAATGTTACCTCTTCATTTTCTTAAACGTATACCACTCATTTCTAAATGATGATATGCTGCTATAGAATATTTTTAATACTCTCTCTTTGCATTTCTATCCCACATAAAACACCAATAATATATTTCACACTATCATATATGCTATACTTACAAAACAAATTAGGTCTTACTAATTTATCTGCATCCTGCTCTGGCAAACTGTTTGGTAAATTATAAACCATTTGCTGTTTCACTTACAAAGGAAAAGACAAGCCCCCAGATTCATGAATCCTCCGTGTAAGACTTAATAAGTCTTACTCAGAGGCTGCAATTGAACGGTATGACGTCAGTGTGCCATGAATATGCATGAGGGCACTCTGGCTCAACCGTAAGTCTTACACAGACCATGTAAGAAAGCAGGGGGAGTGTCAGACTGCCGAGCAGTCTAAATGCCCACGCCCCTGCAAGTGATTGAAAAGTAAAAGCAAATACACAAGAGCGAGTCTGCTCAAATGTCCTTGCACCCAACACCACACTTCCTGCTATTGTAAGCCCCCATCACAGTTATAAAAAGTAAAAAGTTAATTTTATTTTTTTAAATACCCGAAATAGCTGCCCATATTTGCGCGTGTGTGCCCATTGCTTAGCTAGAGTTGGCAATTCAGACATGGAAGAGTGTAAGAAAGAATGTGTAATCAATTCACACCAAATAGCAATAGCGTAATGGTAGGGCATTCGCACAAAGAAGAGGTGTTCACATTTCAAGCCCCGCCACTCCCCTTTGTATTTATTTTTAAATCAGTATATGAAATAATACCAGACAAAAATATGTGTACATAGTAGTAAAACGCAGTGAAATGGCCAATGTAACAGTGAACAAAATAAATATTTAAAATTATCCTGATATATAATTGCCTGCAGCTAAGCAGCGCTTCACTTAGCACAATAGAGTTGCCCATAGTTTAATTACGGTTAACCCAGCACAATAGAGGTGCCCATAGCGAAATAGCACTTTAACCAGTGCAATCTGTTTGCACGGACATGCGTGCCACGCCAACCAGGGCACTGTAGGGCACCGAGGAACAACGTAGAGCAAAGTTGCTTAAATGCAGCCACACCCCCTAGCCTGTCTGGACAGTATGAAAATAAAATGAATGATAAGGTTTGAACCCAGGACTCTGTGCATCACAAACAAAGTACAGAACCACTAAGCCATGATAACTGAGGGGAAGCAGCCACTGTTAACAGACATATACTTACTAATGGTAGTTTAACCATTACTAAGCAGGTTTCCAGTCAGCTGAGAATTTTAAAAAACGGCCAATCACAAAAAAGTGCAGGAAATGTGGCATATTTAAGCCCCATAGGCGGGAATACACACCATAACTGACTGTAGCTCACATCTGCAGTTAGAATGGCTGGTGTTGGACAGGGAACATTCTTCTGAGTGCAACGTTGGGGCATCGAGGAGTCAAAATACATGGTTTGGCTCCTTGTCCACCGTCATGAGTCAAGACTCCTGCAGGGCCAGTTCCAAGGGACAGAGTATAAGGCAGTGGCTTGTAACCAGTTAGCTCATGACCTCACCAGTGCCACAGGTGTTCCTTGGACTGGTGAGCAGGTCCATCACCACAATGCAGACCTGAAGAGACGGAAGCAGGACCGCCTGAACCAATGGATACAGGAGGCACGTGGGATGCAGAATGCCCCACAACTGAGTATGTAGCCATGGAATGCAGTATGTAAGAATTGATAATTGAGTATGTATAAAGGACAAGTATGTCTCAATATCCCTTCATTTACTTTACAGCTGCAGGTGACCATGCTGCGAATCAGCAAGCCTATGCTGATAGGCTGCTAAGGCTCCGCTACCAGGCAGGTTAGTGATTATTCTGCATGTATTGTTATATAGAATATGGGAGAGAGCATGAAAGAAAGCGTTGTAGTCCAATAATACAGACATAAAATTGCCTGAATAAGTCCTCTGCATGTACTGTCAGATTAAAAACGTCAGAGAGGCAGAAAAGGAGTGTAGTAACCCATTAAGAAAGGTAACATATGTCTGGAATAATATCTCTGCAGGCACTGTCATATAAAATGAGTGAGCCTGAAAAAAGAGTGTTCTAACCTATTAATAAAGGTATAATATGTATTGAACATGTCTGCCATATGCACCATTAAAACAAATAAAGGAGTGAGCTTGTGGAAAAGTGTGTACTGCCATTAATAAAGGTCTAAAACCTGGAATGTGTCTGTATCACAGAGATTGAAATATTGTTGTACCCTTGCATTATACAAATAGTACTGTTTGAAAAGGTGCTGGCAACCCAGAGTTGTGCAGTCCCATATAAAGTGGGTGATGGAAGTGCTAGAAGTAGTAGCTGTGAAGCATATATACAGTCCGCAACAGTCAGTTACTAGCTGGCATGCATAAGTAAATCTGGCACACATGTAGCATGTTATTTTTTCCCCAGAAATGTGAGTCTGTGTCAAGAAATGCAGGGTTCTGTACAAATCGAAGTGAAAATGTCATGTGAAAACATCTCAGCTATGTAGATAAAGAAATAGAAATGCAATCATGAAATATGTAGCAGTAACATCTGCATCCTGGACAGTTAGTATGTCAGATATAGGTCAGGCATATATTGAACTAGCCAAACCCATTATGCAATCTAATGTATGGTGGCAAGTGTAATAATACATGTAGGGGATATACACCTGCAGTCACTAGGAATGTAGTGTAGACTAAAAGGTAGTTATAAGATGTTAACCAAGGTTTTTTTCTATACCCTACTGTATGTGCATAAACCATGCAATTCCACACCTCAATGGGTATGTGTAATCTTAAATATTTGTTGAGACATATGTCCTATTGTTCAATAAATATTTGCATTCACGTTGATGCATGTGCCCTGTTTAAACACCAAAATCATGGTGGCCTGTTGCTACCAAACATCCCTGCATGCTGTTGGAATATCCACTGTGTTTCAATATATGCATGCATTATGCTTGCTGTTCAACTGTTGGAACCTTGGTGTGTTGGGTTAATGGGAATACTACTGCATGCTGTTACAACTAATCTGGAATGCTGTTGTTTATGTTGTAATTAAACACACCTAATCACAGAACGTATGGGAAGGCCAGTCCCAGCAGACCCACCTGTCCCTCCTCAGCTGGCGAGTGCACCTGGCACCAGCAGGTCTGATGCCCAGCCCAGGCTCCCCTCCTCCATTCATCCTGTGCCACCATTGTGTGGAAGCACTGCAGGGGATGTGGCTCGCCCCCCGTGCAAGTTTGGGAGGAGAAGGGCCACCTGTCACCCTTCGAAGGGTCCAAGTTGTGGTGCATAGGGAGATTCAGTGTTCAGTCGCAGATCCCCTATGCCAGCTGGAGGCAAGAGTGGCGCGTCTCACAGGTGAGTCTGCCCATCCTACGCAGCCCCCAGCACAGCCACTTTCGGAGATGTGAAGGTGCAGTGGTGACTGCCCATGGGTGGGGATCTCAGTTCCACTGTTACCATCTGTGGGCTCATGGGCTTGTGATTTCCAAACATCCGACCCCGTCAATTGTGTTCACCCACCCCATGTGTCATACACCACCCCTGTATATGTCTTGTCTGTCTTGTCTGTTTACCTCCCAAACTTACCTCCCTGGACATACCTACTTCCTTTACCTCACTTCCCACTCTCACCTGAAAAAAAAGGGGCAATCTGTACCCACAAAAATATTACCCCACATACATAGCTGCCCATTTTGCACACATGTCCATTGGACATGTAAACTGATAATTATAATTGGCAGTACAACATACTTTGTTGTCCGCATCCCTCTCCCAGGAGTGGAAGGTTTTAAATATCACTTCAAATTTATTGCATATGCACAGCTGTTACTGGTAAAGAAATGGGAAGCTATGGACCTTCCCTACACCCGTCCTGCACATCCTGAGCTTGTTTACCTACTGTCTGTCCCTTTTTGTGCCCACTTTTTCACCACTTTCCTATCTCCCCATTTTCTTTTCTTTAAAAGAAATGAGTGAAGGGGTTGGAGGGAGTAAGCACTTGTAAGCAGTAGCAAGCGGGTTTAAGTGAGTGTGCGCATGTGTGCACTTATAAGCGTCGCTAAGTGTCACGCAAACCGGCTTACAACTGCTTAACAGTGCCTTAGTCACTCTATGGCAGGGCCCTTGTTCTGCTCAGCAGGAAAAGAAAAAAACTCTGCCAGTCTCAAACACCAGACCATTGACACAATAGACTGCATGAATTACCACTAAGCCACAGCAGATATACAAATGACTGGGTTCTGAAATAAATATATCAGGCATTACAATGAGGGAATGTAAATGGAAATCAGGAATGGTATAACACAAATCCTGTTCTGTGGGTCTTTACCAGCAGTTATTGTGGAATTGCATGACATGACTGTGAAAGGAGAACCAGCCATCCTAGCAGGGAATAATGTTACAGTAGCACCTTACAAACACCACACAGTATCAGACCAGGATAAATACTGGTCACAGGAATACAGTGCAATAACCACATTTGTATGGCAGTTAATTGTGTAAGTCAGAAATAAAGTACATACTCCCATGTATCCTGTGTTAGCATTTGGAGAGGTGAGTACATGTCTACACTGAGAAGTGTGTACTGGAAGCAGCAACATTCAGGTTTGAGTACCACATGCATATAACTGGCTATAACCCTAGTTTCAGATAAGAGACATATACCAACCTTCTGACTGACACAACGGTTTCCAGAGCAAACAAGCATGGGCCCCACCTTGGACAGCTGAAAGGGCTAAGCCTACCTAACCTAGCATTTTATAGCAGTGGGATGCAATCACAGTGAGTAATGCAATCACCACACAGCAGGCTGCATGCAATTACTGAATGGTGGGCAGCAATTGGTGCAGAGGATGTCATATGCACAAGTGCAGATACCTAGAAAAGCAGGCTGTACCTGCAGTCCACACATGCAATTCTATCATTACAGGTGCTGGGAGATATATATATATATATATATATATATATATATATATATATATATATAGAGAGAGAGAGAGAGAGAGAGACGGACACAGACAGAGACAGAGATACAACAGAGAGAGTAACTGAGACATAAACTGAAACAGAGGGGGAGAACCCAAAACAAACAACCAAAAAAAAAACCTACAAAACCGTAACACACGGAGCAGGGAAATACAAAGGTAAGGTATGTAACTCACATGTATGTGTTGGCATGTAGTAGATGTTCATGAAGAGTACTCTACGCTCTGCAAATCATCCATGTGTGGCAGCAGAAAGTATCTATCTGTATCCATACATGTGCATAGGGCACAGGACATACTGCAACTGTTAGTGAAGGGTGGACAGATATCTGTCATTGAAGGTTGATATGTGCATATATCTATGTAGGTCGTAGTGTGTGGCCTAGAAAACAGCATGCAGTGCTGATATATGTCATGTGGTGGTTAAATGAAGGGACTGATTTGTCAGATCTGCTGTGTTACAGCCAGTGAGACCTGCTAATGCTACATGGGCTGAGGACACCCACATGCATTCTGCACAACACTGTGCAATATAATCACATTACTGTACATCCAACTGTCACATAAGTGATATCCCCACCATGAAAGGTGGACTGTACATGTGCCTATATGTACATCCATGTGTACAGCAATGGATGTGTACATGTATGTGTATAGATATGCATATATATATATATATATATATATATATATATATATATATCTATATATATATATATATATATATATATATATATATATATATATATATATATATATAGCCATATAGAGAGAGAGAGGGAGAGACAGAGTGACAAAGGGTCATATGTACTGCAACAGGTGTGTGGTGACCAAGGCATGGACTGTAGACAAGTGTTGATACTGCAGTGCCTTTCCTCCTTTCCAAAACACTGTACCCATTAACTACCGCACAGGTAGAGATCTACGTAACAGTGAAGGTGTGATAAGGGAACATGGGACACAGGTGAACAGTAGCCTCCGCTTTGATGAAGACAGTGCCACACTACACCTGTAATCAGTCTGTGTGTTATGTGCTATTACAACAGGTGTGTCATCTATAGAAATATAGGGCAGTGTTCCCTTCTACCCATCACAATGCCTGTGTGGTATGTACCTCACATGACAACTACACCAGATGAAAAGGCCACAGACATACCTCCCAATGAGTAATACTGGCCGCAAAATGATGCCCTATGCAGACTGACTCACAAAACCACATCTACACTGTATTGCATACTGGCCACACAGAGTTGACCTCTGCCGGACATACAGAGGTATGTCACACCCACAGCTGGATGACAACCACCATGGCAACATATCACAATCCCTCCGGGATACAAGCTCTAGGGCCCTAAACCTTGTCAGGTCACTAAACAGCACATGCTGGAGGGATAGGTTCCCATCTCAAAGATATACCATACACTGGAATAGACCACCTAGCAATAGCAAACAAGGCTCCTCTTTAGCAGTTGTCATAAATACCCCTGATGATTATGTGGGAGATTGGTAATACACCCCAGGAAAAACCTCTGTGGTTCTGGTTGGCAGGGGCAAGTGAAATCAAAGTACATATGTGTCAAAGGGCAGGGTAGCATATGGCTAGGCTGCCGTAGGCCCTAGGGCCAACCGCATATTACCTACCTATGACACTATGCACTCACACATGTACACAATGCAATACCTGCTATGTGAGGTTGAATAAGTGTAACGCTGAATGTGTGCAAGGTCTGTAAAGGTGTGATAGCTTAGTGTGAAGTTGTATCTGACATGGTAGTGTCTATCCTAGCTGTGAGGACAGCAAATGATGTGTAATGTACTGTTAGGCAGACATAGTAGTATGGCATATGATGTGACATAGTTCCTTGTTGACGAATGTGGTGTCTCATTGTAGGCTAAAGCAATACATGTATGCTTAGTGAGTGGTACTGCTGGTGAATCCAACTCCCATATGAACTGTAATACTACCAGAAGCTGTAGGTTACGGTGTGTGTTCACATTGCTTGGAAACACTTTCATCTGTGTTTTATGTAGTCTGCACAGAGGTCAAAACTCAGGCATAAGGGTGTGTAAGTAGTGGCACACAGTACTGTATGGTACACAGGTAATGCTCATCTGTGTTGGCATACAGTGGTGTGTTGTATGTTTGTCTGATGTGTGTGTAATAATGTCTGTACAATGGCTGCAATCATATGTGTGTTACAGGGTGTACGTGTGTATCCAGCAACATATATACACTGTTACAGCAGTATGCCACCTATAGTAACAACTGTACACATCTGTTAGGCAGGGCTATGGCATCAATGACTAGGGTGGTTGACTGGTACTACTGTACCTGTACTTTACATCCATTGCAATGGATGACATCTCTGTTCGTGCATTGGTGTGATATACACCCCTGTCTTGAGGTTGTGCAATGTGTCACAAACAGTGTGTCGGGTACTGTTGTATAGTGGTGTGATATATAGAGTGTACCTGGCACTGTTAGTTAGTTGTGGCCTGAGAACCACTAAATGGTATTGAATGTGTGTAACCTCTGACAGACAATAGGATGGTATATATGTCAGTAAAGTGATATCTGTGGTTAAAGGTATAAAGTGTGCCACAGGACTCGCTCACACATATTGTTCATATCTTTTTCAGCCAGATGGCCCACCAACGCAATCCATCATACACAGCGGATGAGGAAGAGGTGATACTACAAAGCCTATTGCAGCAGTAGACAATGCTGTTCTCCAGAAGCAGCCAGCACCAGCAGGAGCGGACTGCACTGTGGCAGGAACTTGTTCGTCGGGTAAATGACATAGGCATGCATAACTGGACATATGAGCAGGTACGCCATCACTGCAGTGATTTAATTAGACATGTCCGGCGGTGTGCATCTGATATCCAAAGACAACAGCATGCCACAGGTGGTGGGGTGGCCATTCACCCCCCCTCACTAGAGTGGAGGAGCTGCTCCTAAGCGTGGTGGCTCCTGGACAACAGCAACATCAACCTGTGACGTGTTGTCATGGAGGCCGGAGCCACCCAGCACGTCCAAGCAAGCAGGTAACATGCCCTATCTGTAGATGCAGGTAACTGTACTGTTAGATTATGTCTACATGAGATGTGTACTGTGTGTTTAGCAGTTCTGCTGCCTAGTGTTGTGCAATACTGATATTTTGAATAATATCTCTACACCTGTGACTGTTGACTGTTATTATACTGCAGTTTAGCATACCTACTGTAGCAATGTCACAGTTGTGGCCACTGACTAACTCTTTCATATTCTCATAGGTCCCTGTGGTGTGACAGCAGGGCAACCGATCCATGCTGTTGAGTGTGTTATAACTGCAATGTTGGTAATGAAATATGCATGTCATAGGTGAGGTGTAGGCCATGTACACATAACACACCTATGCATAATGCATGCTATGCATGTTTTCTGTAAGATGTTGCACAGCTCAGTAATATCAGTAGCTGCCTCATTGGCATGCAATTCACAGAGCATAAGACACAGTTGTGGCAACCCTGTACTGCGCATTGGATAGGCATAGTTGCAACACCTGTACAAAACATAACACATTTATCATACGCAGTATGCAAAGGCATGCTACATATGGCATAACCACATACCCGCTGTAAGGTCACACCTCAGTATCCCACATGTCATCCACACACACATGATGTACCTCAGGGGTAGAGGCCTATCATGGGGCTGTGCAACACTCTTCAACACATAACACAGTCATGTTAGGCAATGCCCCCTATTGGGCACCTCATACACCCATGTACAAAGTGGATGTGTAATAGTGAACATAGCCACAGCACTGCAGGTCAGGCACAGCATGCTAGGTGGTGGTCTGTCACACAGAAGTAGCCACGAGTGACTACAAGTTGCATGATGATGATGATGATGATGGCACATGGTAGTACACCCCATCCAGTTACAGTGACCACAGTACTACACATAGCGGTGTTTGCTTTGCACCTCATTGTTGTGTGTATGCAAACATATGCACCTATACACAATATGCATAGCATGTTGTGTGTGTGCTTACATATGCCAGTATACACAATATGCACAGCTGTCGCCATCTGTACACAGAGTCACATATATGTCATGGAATGCTATTGGGTGTATAGGTCACATGACAAACATTGGGTATGTGTGGTGTTTAATTTTGCAGTCGTGTAGCATGCCATGTGATGGCTGGCACCGACATATCTGCAATATGTCCCACACTCACCATAACCACTGTACAATAGCCATGTCGAGCATTGGGATTACTTCATGTCTACATGCACCACTCATCCTATGTCTGTACATTGCATGCAATTGCTACACCTGTGCCCACTATTATTCGCTATGGACACAGACACTGTAAGCAGACATGGCAATCTATGTGTCACACAGATAACACATGCAGCCATGATATGTATACCATTGAGTGATGGTGCACAGGGCATTGCAGAACAGATAATACTTGCAAAGCAATGTTGTGTCCATGTAAACATTGTGTTCCAGGGTGTAGTCAATCACTGAACAACTACACACATGCATCACAGCCATTTATAATGTGTGTGTGTGTATGTGTGTGTGTGTGTGTGTGTGTGTGTTGTGTGTGTGTGCATGTGTGCATGTGTGCATGTGCTCATGTGTGCTTGTGTGCATGTGCACATGTGTGCATGTGCTCATGTGTGCATGTGCTCATGTGTGCATGTGTGCATGTGCTCATGTGTGCATGTTTGCATGTGTGCATGTGCTCATGTGTGCATGTGTGAACATCATACACAGATTCTGAAGTGTGTTTCCTGTCTTCCTTCCACAGGTGCTGAGTTAGGGGTGTCTGAATGCAGCAGGGAACCTGATGTCACTGCCACTAATAGTGGAGATGGTGAGACATGTATTGTGGTACCGGAAGGTCTGTCAGGGTCTGTCGTTGGTCCACCAATCGACAGTATATAGCGTTCAGCCCCATCTATGCACACACTCATACTGCCAATACATCCCTCATCACCAATGGCCTTAGCTGAGGGACAGCATACAGTCGGCTTGACCAGGAGAGTGTGGTACCCATGGCACGTGCATCCCCTCACAGCAGTCATAGCTGGATTACTGGAATGGTACCACATAGGCAGATGTCCAGGGGGTTCTCGGGGAGCACCACTGGATGTATTGCTCCTGGCAGATGTGCCCCCAGAGGTATTACAACCTCCAGTATGTTCCGGGCTGTAATGCAGGCACAGGCACGTATGGAATGGTACACCCGACAGGGACTAAGGGCGCAGAGGTCCCATTACACTGCTATCAATAACAACATCCATGACCTTGCCAGTGCCATCTGGAATTACACCGAGGTCATGGATAGCCATTGGAGGTACACATTAGATGTCCTCCACAGTGTGTTAGCCATGAGCCAGGACTGTGCGAGATGGATGGGAAGCTGAGGCGAATGCATGCCAGCAGCAGCATCAGCTGGCAGTCATCGTGGATGGACCACGGATCACAGCCGCTCCCATAGTGGCAGTAGCAGCCCCAGCAATGCTGGGGCTGGCCTGTCCATTGACCATCCTACTAGACCATGTGCACGTGGCACTGGCCTGTCCCAGCAGGGGACCAGTCATTACACCTCTGCCTCTGATGATAGCACCCAGTCAAGGTTGGTACCCGATACTGCCCGTAGCACCCCTGCCAGGCACAGGTACCGTGTCCATGGCCAGAGACAGTGATCTGTACAGCCTAGCAGGTACAGTCTGTGGCTGTCCCACAACCACCTGTATATGGCAGCCACATGGTGGAGTTGTGTGCATGCAGACACACACACATTAACCAAACAACTAGGGCTCACACATACACACACACATTACATCAACATTGGCCCATGCTGTACTGTTGTCCCTCACACACACATAGACATGTCGATTGGATGGGTCAATGTCAGGCTCTGGAAAACCAACAACACACCCTGTGCATATGATGACACCTGTACCACCTCCTGTCATCTGTCACATTGATGCAGGAATTGGCTATCATAGTTCTGATGCATAGCGTGACATTATAGCAGTGTAGCAATAGTAGCACGTTGCCAGCAGGAAAATGTACTGATATCCTTGTAGGTATATCTGAACAGGCATTATGCATCACAGCTCTGATAGTCATTGTAGCATTGTTTACACCAATGTTAGGACTGAGTATGTATTGTCCACTCATGTGCCACTTGGCTGAAGTATACAGTGTTGCCAGCATGTGTTAGTGAGTGGACAGTACGTGTGTGATGTGTGCATTACAAATTAGCAGGTGTACATCTGTGAACATGGTGTGTGCGCACTGTCTGCATCTACGTGCATAGTGGACATGTGGGATGTGCAACACACCCTGTTGTGCACATTGTTAACATCTCATGGTATCTTTCGATGGCCAGTATGCATTCTACTACAGATATGTACTAACATGGGTACACATGTGTGTATGACATGGGTTGATACTGTTGATATCTGTCAATGATCTGCAGTCTGGTAGTATACACCACCTCAACAGCATGACTATAACCAATCATTAGATGATGTCCTGACAAATGATACACAGTTGTAGGGAACTCAGTAACAGTTGGATCCTTCTGGTACTATACTAACAGTAACCAGTGGTATTGACCACCACACGTTCCTGAGACCACACCTGTGTGGCATATAGCCCTCTTAGGTACATGTAAACACACTAGGGATATGTCCATCCACATCTGGAAATGCATGCATTGGCCTACACTGCATTCCCTGCATGGGACGCATTTCCTACACAAGGGTATCATACAGACAGAAACCTGTTGTCCAATACATGCTGTATAGTCATAAGCCGACTATGGCATAGTCACCCACGTTTACTAGACATACTATCCCGACTGTACCACATGGGTGGTAGCTCTCAACATGTATGTTGGGTACCAATGTGTACAGGCAGACACGTGTTATGTCATCTGTCCCTTGGTATCCACATATCCATAGGTATTGTGGGGTCCATCGGTGTTTCACATAATACATTAGGGGCCTGCGTGCATATCCACAGAGCTGTTGTACACCTATAATGACTGTCCATTACTGCCAGTCGTTGTTTTGTATGAACATGTGTGACACATACTCCAGGCAATTACCATCACTCACAGTACTCTATAGTACATGTCATGGGTGTGTGTGGCACAGATGACCTTGGCCACGGATCACTACATTGGCCGGGCTTGTTGCATACATACATATGTGACCTATGATCTGAGAAGCAGCGGCACAATCTGTCGAAGGAAACAAATG
This sequence comes from Protopterus annectens, assembly GCF_019279795.1. Lineage (NCBI taxonomy): Eukaryota > Metazoa > Chordata > Ceratodontiformes > Protopteridae > Protopterus > Protopterus annectens. The sequence continues at coordinate 1,210,535,494 of NC_056732.1, read as the reverse complement.
TATTCATGTAGTATGCAGGCTTCACACCTATGTACTGATTGAGGTCACATGTACACATATTCATTTGCCATGCAGATACCCGATGTGTGCAATGCACATACTGTTTTAATCATATGTCATACCATAGTAAAAGCAAAACCCACACTGCATTGACCACCTGTGACACACACTCAGCATTTGCAGGATTCAAACCCCTACCGAACTATGTTATGATATTAGAAAGATACGCATTAACAAGGCATGCTATATGCTTTCCTGGGTGGTTTTTGTTCTCCGGATATATTTGTAGGATGCTGACATCATCAGACCTTCCAAAGAGGGATGTTCCTCTATTATTGTGTTTTCCCAGTCTCCAAAAAGACTACTCCTCACAAAAGAAATCACACACACCCCCACTGTCAGCATTTGCAGGATTCAAACTCCTACCTAACTATGTTATGCTACTAGAGAGATACGCATTAACACAGTGCGCTATATGCTTTATTGGGTGGAGTTTGTTCTCCTTGAATATGTGTAGGATGCTGACATCAGCAGACATTCCAAAGAGGGATGTACCTCTTTTAATGTGTTTTTCCAGTCTCAAAAAAGGCTACTCCTCTCAAAGGAAATCACACACATACACTAACACACACTGTCAGCACTTGCAGGATTCAAACCCCTACCTAACTATGTTATGATACTAGAGAGATGTGCATTAACACAGCACGTGATATGCTTTACTGGGTGGTTCCTGTTCACCTGATATATTTGCAGGATGCTGACATCATCAGACATTCCAAAGAGGGATGTGCCTCTTTTAATGTGTTTTCCCAGTCTCCAAAAAGGCTACTCCTCTCAAAGGAACTCACACACATACACTCCCCCCACACACTGTGAGCACTTGCAGGATTCAAACCCCTACCTAACTATGTTATGCTACTAGAGCGATACACATTAACACGGCGCGTTATATGCTTTACTGGGTGATTTTTGTTTTCCTGGTATATTTGTAGGATGCTGACATCATCAGACTGGACATGGGAATGCGTGTGCACTTTCTTTTATGCAATCCCAGGAATGATCCATGTGGGTCGGCAGGTATCAACAGCTTGAACAGGACCCTGTGAGTCGCACCTTGTGTGATCTATCTGTGGACACATTGACATCCCTTCATATGTCAACACATATCTATGCACAGATTGCTGGTTTTGTGGATACATGTGTCTGTGATGTTGATGAAGAGCTATGCAAAGTCTATGTGGGACATGTGTAGTTCTGTTCAGTGATATATGTCCTGGGTGGCTGCTTTGCAAATGGTGTAGCATGTTTAGGAATCATGATCTGCACATGAACATACCACAGTTGGTAGGGTTGTGTGTTTGTTAGCTTCTAATAGCTCTGTTTATGACTTCAGCCATGACACACTCCATGGCCTTGCAGATCAGACTTTATAGGCTTACTGGATTATATTTTCCATGGTGTGTTGTGCACCCACACTTGTGGGGAGTGCCATATGTTGCTGTTACACATTTGATGGTTCCAGACCCTGTGGAGTGGGTGAGGCTCAACAGACTGTTCAGGTGCAGGGTCTATTTGTTCTGTAGTGCATGCATGACACATATTGGGAAACATTGTAATCCAATTGCTTCCATGCTTTTGGCTTTGGGTGGAGCTGGCCAGCCATTCTACACATGATATCTCCTGGTATACTGTCAGGGACTATCGTCAGTGGGAGGTGGTTATGTATATATGAGCCTGTCTGACAGGATATCGGCATTGTCAGTAAGGTACAGTTGGCCCTGACTCAGGACATATATGAGTGTACATTACTATTTATGTCATAGCTGAAGGACATGTCATGATTCTCAGTCTGGACTCCTTCTCAGCTACTCTTTACAAAACACCAACAAACCTGAGCACTAATCCCGGTTATACTCATTTACACACAACACCCTACTGATCCTTTGTGATCTGGCTACAGAGTATGTCATCATAACATACTGGCATGTTCAGGGGTCAGTTTCGTGTGTACTCTCCAGTCCAGCTAGTGAATATTGTGGTTATGACACAATGTCACATCTGCCTCATGTACACAGACAACGCTCTCCTCCTCCCAACACACTCAGATATATGTGAGAGATGCAAAAATATTGACATACAGGAGGCTGAGCTCTCTAACCCCATGACTGGCATGGTCTATCAGGTGGTGGAGGTGACCACACACACCACATATCAGTCTCACATACACCAACAGCAACAGCAATCAAACCACATTATCACACATACACATACTTGGAGGCTCTACATACACTCTGCCTAAGCAGCAGAGACCTGCAAAGCAGATGCACAAACAACTGCTACCCCACTACAATACCCACATATCACATAGTTCACAATGTCAGTGTGCCACACAGTCACTGCCCTTCAGGCTAAACAACACACCTGATACACATGTAATGGGTAACACTTAATGTCAGACACACTGACGTCCCACTCACCAGGCCAAACAAGGGAATAGTCACTTAGAGCTGTCTCTCAGGTGCCAGGATCCACCACATAACACATGCACTCAGGTCACTCCAAAGCAAGTCCAGGACTGGCTCCATCATTGTCCATGCTGGTGCGTACAACCTCAGACATTCCTCCCTGGACCACATGACATGATACATAGAGGAACTCTCTGATCATGTAGCCCAGACTGGTATGACCCTGACCTTGTCTAGCATCTTACACTCACCAAGTATGATGTCTCAGTATACCAACAAACTGATCATGTTTAACAGTTGGCTAACATATTGGTGATATTCAAAGGGGATACAGTGTCTGTCAGCCTGGGGTGACATGCTCGACATGCCACGTAGCTTCCCTATGGACAGCTTGCACCTGTCACCCTTGGACATTTGAATACTGGCTAAGGCACTTGCTGCCACCATACTGCCTTATTTAAGCAGGGCTCAACAGACAGACCCACCTCCATAGACATTACAGAGTACATGACACTGAGGGTAATGCTACTCAACACCAGATGTATTACCCTCACATTTACCACACTCTGGAATCTCCTCAGTATGGAGAATAGCAATATCTGTGCACTAACAGACACATGGTTCAGGCTCCCACATGCACACCAGCACTCATCATCATCATTCTCTTTCGGCTTTTCCCGTTAGGGGTCGCCACAGCGGATCATCTCTTTCCATTTCTTCCTATCCTCTGCATCTTGCTCTGTCACACCAACCGCCTGCATGTCCTCTCTCACCACGTCCATAAACCTTATCTTAGGCCTTCCTCTATTCCTCTTACCTGGCAGCTCCATCCTTAGCATCTTTTTCCCAATATACCCATCATCCCTCCTCAGTACATGTCCAAACCAACGCAATCTCGCCTCTTGCTTTGTCTCCAAACTGTCCAACATGAGCTGACCTCTAATATACCGATTCCTAATCCTATCCATCCTAGTCACACCGATTGCAAATCTTAACATCTTTAACTCTGCCACATCCAGCTCCGACTCCTGCCTTTTTGTCAATGCCACTGTCTCCAACCCATATAACATAGCTGGTCTCACTACACTCTTGTAGACCTTCCCTTTCACTCTTACCGATACCCGCCTGTCACAAATCACTCCTGACACTCTTCTCCACGCATTCCACCCTGCCTGTACTCTTCTTCACCTCTCTTCCACATTCACCATTACTCTGAACTGTTGATCCCAAGTACTTAAACTCGTCCACCTTTACCAACTCTGCTCCCTGCATCCTCACCATTCCTCTACCCTCCTCTCATTGACACACATATATTCTGTCTTAGCCCTGCTGACCCTCATTCCTCTGCTCTCTAGAGCATATCTCCACCTCTTAGAGTCTCCTCAACCTGATTCCTACTCTCACTACAGATCACAATGTCATCTGCAAACATCATAGTCCACGGGCCTCCTGTCTGATCTCATCTGTCAACCTGTCCATCACCACTGCAAATAAGAAAGGACTCAGAGCTGATCCTTGATGTAATCCCACCTCCACCTTAAACGGATCTGTCACTCCCACTGCAGTCCTCACCACTGTCACACTACGCTCAGACACATCCTGTACGACTCTTAGGTACTTCTCTGCCACTCCACTTCCTCATACAATACCACAACTCTTCTCTAGGCACCCTGTCATATGCTTTCTCCAAGTCTACAAAGACACAATGCAACTCCTTCTGACCTTCTCTGTATTTCTCCATCAACACTCTCAGAGCAAACATTGCATCTGTAGTGCTCTTTCCTGGCATGAAACCATACTGCTGATCACTAATCATCACCTCCTTCTTAACCTTGCTTCCACTACTCTTTCCCATAACTTCAAGCTGTGACTAATCAGTTTTATCCCTCTGTAGTTACTGCAGCTCTGCACATCACCCTTATTCTTAAAGATAGGTACCAAAACACTTTTTCTCCACTCCTCAGGCATCCCCTGACTTTCCAAAATTTCATTAAACAATCTAGTTAGAAATTCCACTGCCATTTCTCCTAAGCACCTCCATGCTTCCATTGGTATGTCATCTGGGCCAACAGCCTTTCCATTCTTCATCCTCTTCATAGCTGCCCTTACTTCCTCCTTGCTAATCTGTTTCACTTCCTGATTCACTATCCCCACATCATCCAACCTTCTCTCTCTCTCATTCTCTTCATTCATCAGCCTCTCAAAATACTCTTTCCATCTATTCAACACACTCCTCTGTTGTGAGTACCTTTCCCTCACTATCCTTTATCACCCTTACATGCTGCACATCTTTCCCAGCTCTGTCCCTCTGTCTAGCTAATTGGTACAGGTCCTTTTCTCCCTCTTTAGTGTCCAATCTCTCGTACAACTCTCCATATGCCCTATCCTTAGCTTTCGCCACCTCTCTCTTTGCCATGCCTCTCGTCTCCTGATACTCATGTCTACTTTCTTCATCTCTTTGACAATCCCACTTCTTCGCCAGCCTCTTCCTCTGTATACTCTCCTGTACTTCCTCATTCCACCACCAGGTCTCCTTGTCCTCCTTCCTCTGTCCAGATGTCACACCAAGCACCTTTCTAGCAGTCACCCTTACTAGTTTTGCTGTAGTTACCCAGCTATTCGTAACTCTCCACTGCCTCCCAGTGCCTGTCTTAACTCTTCCCTAAACTCCACTTCACAATCACCCTTTTTTAACTTCCACCATTTAATCCTTGGCACAGCTTTCACACTCCTCCTCCTTCTTGTTCACCAACGTCATTCTACATACCACCAATCTATGCTGCTTAACTACACTTTCCCCTGCCACCACTTTACAGTCTCCAATCTCCTTAAGACTGGCCTCCTACATAGTATATAATCAACTTGTGAGCATCTTCCTCCACTCTTGTACATCACCCTATGCTCCACCCTCTTCTTAAAATACGTATTCACCACAGCCATGTCCATCCTTTTCATAAAATCCACAATCATCTGACCTTCTGCATTCCTCTCCTTAACACCATACCTACCCATCACTTCCTCATCTCCTCTGTTCACTTCACCAACATGCCCATTAAAGTCCGGCTCCAATCACTAGTCTCTCACCCTTAGGTACACTCACCACAACTTCATCCAACTCACTCCAAAATTTCTTTCTTTCCATCGCACACCCAACTTGAGGAGCATATGCACTAACAACATTCATCATTACACCATCAATTTCGAGCTTCATAAACATCACTCGGTCAGACACTCTCTTCACGTCTAAAACACTCTTGGCATATTTACCAGGTTATATTTCGTACCATGCTTTCTGACCACATAACTCGGAATGGCCAACACAAATAGGGGGAGTATCCATTTACATCACAGATACACATACCTCCGGGTTGGTAGCACTGCACAAAGCATCACAGACCATACATATGCACCTAACATTGTTCAAATCTGCCTTTTGGTTTGCTGCCTGCTACAGACCACACTCACAAACTCAGCAACCACACTCGTCTTTCCAGGGAACACTGGACAATATGATGGTCTCCCCAACCACCATTATATTCGGTGATGTGAAATACAGACACATTAACTGTGGATAGTACTCAGGCCCCAACACCCTCGCCCAACAGTTGCTATAATTTGTAATCTCATATGCTATGGCACAACCGGTCACCACACCCACAAGATGGGACAACATATTGGACATGATCATCACCAACATGGGGACTCTATGTTCCACACCTGCGATATACCCCTCATTGGTAAGGACAGAACATACTTTATCTCACTGGACATCCATATCCTGTCCCCACACCCATCCTGGGTAATCCTGGTGAACTTCCCAAAAGCAAACGTCACACTTCTCTATACCACGGTGGTATCCTTCAGAGACCCCGGGGTCAGTGGTAAGTATGGCTCAGACCGCTGAATCCTTTACATACACAGTCAATGGACACCTAGTGGACTGCATGGATCATGCTATCCAAAATAACACCTGGACTCACTACTCCAATGGCAGGGGACCTGTCTGGTGGACCCCAGCCATTAATGTGCTATACAACAAAAGGAGGAAGCTACTACTTGATAGACCACAATCCCAGACACGGAAGGCATATGTGATCTGTACTAACAGACAGCTACAATCACTCATGTATTTATGTCAGGGCCACTTCTAATGGACAATTGCACCAGACACATCGGACACTCACAAGGCCTTCTTCAGTTAATTCAGGTACCTGGCTGGACACTCACTGATATGCTGTGTGTTACTGCATACTGACTGAACATACCCTGAACCCGCAGACATTGCCAATATCCTGGCAAACAGGTTCAATGCAGATGCTCCCCCCCACCCCGCTAAAGAGGTACTGTCCATCCCAACAGAGTTTAACCTCCCTGACATCACGAATAAACAGGTGAGTGCTGCCCTCCCCACAGTGGACAACACAGCATCAATGGGACCAGACAGTGTCCCGGCCTGTGTTGTACACGGCCTTCATGACAGACGTAACCCTCACATTACGTCACTGTTTGATATCAGGGTTACTGCAGGATTCGTACGCATGGAATGGCATACAGCGATAGTGGTCCCACTCCACTGAATACTGCCATAACAGACCACAGACAATATCGGCCTATAGGGCTAACTAGCCTGTTCTGCAAAGCTATGGAGCATATTGTAATGTGACTCATGCACATAGACATGGGAAACCTACAGACACTGGGTCCTACACATTACAGCATTGTTGTGGGCAGATCTTACCTGTTGGACCTGTTTGTATTCTTTAAAGAGTTACCAGGTCCATCAGTGTTGGGATGGTTGTCCACACAGCCTGCCTGGACCTTGCACAACCCTTCAACACAATACCCCACACAGCCAGGCATCAATATCGACACATATCTCACACGATGGATTGCTACCTGGATCAGGGATAGCACCCACATGCTCAGTGTTGCAGGTGCCATGTCTGACTATACACTAGTTACACATGGCATCCCATAAGGCTCAGTCCTGGAACCTCTCTTGTTCAGTATATATTTGTTTGATGTACAGGCTATCACAGGAGGGATATGGCTGCCCACGTTCGCAGATGACTGCAAACTGGGTGCCATAATCAACTCTCCAGCTGGCACATGCATACTCATACAGGGTCTCACAGAGATAGGATGACTGGTGCCTGAGCCATGGCCTACGGCTACATGCCATTAGTTGCATAGTCATCCCCTTTGAGAATGACAGCATGCCCACACATTACCACATAGGTAGTAATCCATTCCATACGGTAGTAGTTGTTACGGGTTTGGGGGCATGACCTGTTCATACTCTCGCCTTTGACAATCACATTGCCAAAGTGGTTAGACAGTGCTTCTACATACCCCACCATATCCCACATGGTTTCACATGTTGATCATGTGTGGTCATTGTGCCCCTATACTCATCACAATCATGCTTGGTTACTATGCCACATTTGGGTTGTACCTTACCTGACACCTGCAGCAACTGTAATGGCCACAAATGTTACTCATCAAACAGATGTAGGGACTCACACTGATGCCCTGCACAGTTCAGATACAGTAACTCCAGCTCTACTCAGTCACTTACCTCCTACACGGATGTGTTGTGTGCCTGTGGTTTAAGGCAATATCTAACCCAGAATTAATGAACATGCTCCACCTCAGGATATCCAATCCCCCTTGGAGCTACACACTCCAGGGACATATACCCCAGCACAGACGTTGATAGGACATGCTGGGGGGACAGATTATTATCTGTAAGGCTCCACTCACTGCAGAGTGTAGTCCCAGTTTTGCATAAGCAGAGCCACCCACTGACCACCTACAGGTGACATATTGACAACTGGATGGGTGATCATATGTGTACCCATGGGATATCTTCTGGGTCCCTGCTAGACGGAGGCACAATACACTAAACATAAATGGGCTATCTTTTGTGACCTACTATTCATGGGCACAGTGTTCTGATTTGACTGGGTTGCAGCAGCCAAGCTCACTCTGGTTATGCTTGAACATGCCCTAGGGCAGATAGCCTAGTATCAACCTCTGAACCTATGACAATGTTCATGATGCACAATGTTCATTGCTGATACTGTTTGCAAGTTTTTATCATCTTTGCTTTCCCACTTTCTATGAACCGCTTAGGTATCTGCAGAACATATTTGATTATGACAGGGTTCCACTACATTATATACGTGTCTGTTGTCATATAAGTGTGTGCACAGGGCAGATTGCTGGATAGTGAGAGGTTCCTGGGTTAACACATGCAACTGTCTGATATGTGTGGTCCACTGCTGTACTCCAACATGGCCTAAGTGTGTGAGCATGCCCAGTTCAGACTGTCAGTGTTCTGTTGCCTGACATTTGTCTCATGTATTCAAGTGTGTGAGCATGCCCAGTGTGACCTTTCTGTATGTTGCTCTCTGAGGTCCACTACATTTGTTGATGCATGTGTACATGTCCACTATTAACATTTGTACTGTGTGTGTTGAAAGTCAGGTTCTATTCTTACTGCAGGACTCACCTTTGTGTCATAACTCGACAGGGATTATGCTGTGCCTGCAGGGTTTCCATGGAATACTTTGCATAGACTTATCAACATTTCTTCATACAGGTTAACCACTACAATACTGTCATGGTTTAGTGGTTCAGTACTATGACTATAGTGCACAGTATCCTGGGTTCGAGGACCATCACTGCATATATTTTCATACTGAGCAGACCAGACTGCTTAAGGGTCAGTAGAGCAACTATGAGCATGTTGGCTTTTGTTCAGCTATTCCCTACTTAGACCAAGCTTCTCCAACATTGCTCAGTATTAACCATCATTGCTGGACGTTAGCCAATATTACTCAACATTGACCACATTTGTACTAGTTGGTGTGTGCGATTTGGTTTGCATATACTACATAGTGGTATATGCGGTTTAGCACTGCTTTATGTTGCTTAATACATGGCAATCATGCCTCAGGTGTTGATGCAGGGCTGTCTATGTCGGATGCACATACTACACTCTCTATACATGTTTGACTGCAGGTAGTGTCAACGTAGGCATCCCTATTACTATATGTGCGGGTCAGAGAGAGGTATCATTTCCAGAGTTCCTAGTGAGACAGGGTATGTGCTATGCGTTGCCTCTTTGCCAAGGCCAAGGTATACTGGGAACACCTCCTTCTGCATACTGGGACAGGCTCAGGTTGTTCCTCCTCCGAGTCACGCTCTGCCTGTGATGGCCCTGGCAATGGTGGGGGACTGTTTGGCCCAGGCCTATGCTGGTCCTGCTGCAGCTGTTTTCACAGGATCATATTATGTAGCATTGCACATACCATGACAATTTGGGTACATGTAGTTGGTGAGTACTGCAAGGCTCCACCAGATGTCTCCAGGCACCGGAACCATGACTTGAGCAGCCCAAACACATGCTCGATTACATTTCGTGTTTGTGCGTGTGCCTCATTATGGCGTTCCTGTTCAGGTGTGTGTGCATTTCTGATGTGTGTCATCAGCCATGGCTCCAGTGCATAGCCAGCATCCCCCAGTAGGTGTCCATGTGGGATGTCCCCATTGGCAAACGTATGTTACAGATGCGTCAGATGCCAGATATGGGAATCATGGTAGCTTCCAGGGCAGCCAGCACACACATTCAGTATTATGCCCTGGGCATCACACATGACCTGGCAGTTAGAGGGGAAGCCCTTGTGGTTGAAGTAGACCCTACCCCGCTCACCGGCTGGTGTTTGATGCATATGGGCATGCAGTCTATTGCACCCACTACCTCAGGGTATTCCGCTATTTGTTGGAAGAGACACATATTGCTGGGCAATACCTCACAGGAATTGGGGAAGTATACATGATCACTGACATGGCATCCAGGAACTGGTGTAGTACCCTGGATGCTGATGCCTGTGATATCCCCATCATATCACTAGTTGGTCTCTGGAAGGTACCTGTTGCTAATATTCTTAGGCCAACACATACCTTGATTTCTACTGGGATGGGTTCCCCTCTGTTGGTTCTGTGTGTGAGGCGTGGCCTGCACAGCTCAACAATTTGCTGCAAGAGGTCTCTGTCCACTCTATAGTGCTCCACTATCTCCAGCTCATGTAGCCCCTGGTAGGTTACACTGGGCTTGTACACTCTTCTCCGTCTCCTCACTGTGGGTTGCCCAGCAGCATTTGCATCATCACCACCCTCAGCATGTTGCATATGTCGCCTTATAACAGCAATGGCAGCCCCTAACATTTTTTGCCTTAGTACAGCTTTTTCAGATTTCACTGCTATTAGCTTACTGCAGTGTTACAGTGTCTCTTGAAAGAAACATAATGAACTGTTGTTTGCAGTGTTTTAAGTGCTGGGCTGGGCTGGGCTAGTGCTCTGCCTGGGTAATTGCCTGATTCTGATTGTTTTCACCTGCTAGCTCTGCTAGTACTCCCTGGTAACTTCCCTACTATTTGGTGTGCTTCCTTTTTCCTTTATGTTTCCTGAGGGGGAGTGCCACGCACACAAGCGCAAACATGCGCACAGCAGCTAACACACGCGCACACATGCTTACACAGACTAAAACCTGCTTATTCTTGTTAAAACGCCCGCACACCGGCGCAAAAGCACTTACAACTGTTTACACAACCTTACATTTGCTTACTCAAGCTTACACGTGCGCACACACTGTCTTACTCGGGTTTTACTGGCACGCACACACACGCACGCATGCTCAGCAAGAAACTTTGGTGTTATCCACGGCATACACCTTCCATTTCTTGACTTTACCTGGCCTACCTGTTGACACACTTCTTTCAGTAATATGTAATTGTCGGCTGACACATGACACTTTGCTCCAATGAGCTTCACTCCTTTCATACATACCCCCCTCATGATTTCACCTATCTTCTACTCTGTTACTCCCCTTATCTTAAAAACAGCATGGCAACAACGTAAAAGTAAGAAGAACTGGTGTGGAGGGCAACCACAATAACTCCTCGGCTTGGACACAATGCAAAAAGTTTATTACACAAAATCAGAAAAAAATACCAGGTTAAGCGCTTTCATCTGACACATGCAGACTTCTTCAGAACATAGACATGCAGCTGCACTTTCATTTTATATTCATTTTGGCACCAAAAACCACTTCACAAACAATAATGATTTAAAGGTGCATGCGAAGAAACATGTATGCATAAAACAAGTCCTTTCTTAAGAAAATCCTATCTTAAAAAATGAATTGAATTACCATCTTAAAAAATGAATTGAATAATACATAATTCCCTTAATATATAAATACGGTGTATTCTAAATAAAAATAAAAATAATTGAATGTCTCATAATGGCTGGTAACAAACCTAACAATTAATATGAAACCTAACAATTAATATGACAATAAATGTGATAGTTATGAACTGTTTTAAGAAATATATATATAATTTAAAATTAAAATTAAAATTAAAAATAAAAATTAATTGAAACATTTTTAAGATAGGATTTTCTTAATAAAGGACTTGTTTTATGCATACATGTTTCTTCGCATGCACCTTTAAATCATTATTGCTTGTGAAGTGGTTTTTGGCACCAAAATGAATATAAAATGAAAGTGCAGCTGTATGTCTATGTTCTGAAGAAGTCTGCATGTGTCAGATGAAAGCGCTTAACCTGGTATTTTTTTCTGATTTTGTGTAATAAACTTTTTGCATTGTGTCCAAGCTGAGGAGTTATTGTGGTTGCCCTCCACACCAGTTCTTCTTACTCCCCTTATCTTACTCCTACACTCCACTGACTGTGCTCATTTCCTATGTAAACTTGTGATTCACTATCCTAACTCTCATTTGCATAGGATTGCCTACTAATGCTTGGTTACATCTCTTAGACTGAGCTTACCCCCTTAGCAACCTCTACTCGGTGGCCATGTTGTCTTCAGCCTGTCATTCACTTGCATTGTAAATTCATTTTAGGTATACAATCCACATTTGTGGATCTTAATTATTAATTTTATGTTTTTTAGGGCGCTGCGCATTTGCACGGTGCTGCTCTATGGTTAAACCCCGGAGATCGTGATGACAAAAAAAAGTTATTTTATTTCTATTTTGAATCACTTCCCATTGCCAATGGCCATATTTTTGGCCATTGGCATGCTTCCTCCTGTAAATGCATGCTTTTTTTGCAGCTGCCACCTCTCCGTTTTACTATTTGCCGAACCATACTCAGTTATCAACTGAGTACATTTCTGCAAATAACACTATTCCTAATCAGACAGGTTCGGGTTTCCTGGATCACAAATTTACCTCCTTTGCATAGCTTTCACCTGCAATTGAGGTAATTTGCATATCCAAGCCCTGTCCGTGTAGGACTAGTTTAAGGAGCTCTGTTACACGCCTCTATCGGCTGTTCCTGGATCGCTCAGTAGACATGATGGCTCCATGGAGTCTTACTCTACTCTTAGACTCTGTGCAAGCCTTCGTGAATCCGGCCCAAGTACTGGTCTCCTGCACTTCCTATAGGTTAACTCCATTAAAGCTGAGCATTAAAGGACAAAAACGTGGTATTCTTTTTATTCCATAAATAGTAATTTTATCAGGAAATATCTAGATTAATCCTGGTTCTGTAACCACCTCCACCAGCTCTAAAACTTGCCTACTCTGCCTCTTTAGGTATTTGCAGTAACAATAACAAACTGGCCCAATTAAAAGTGCTGATGCTTCATTATAATTATTGCAATAACTGAGTGTTAGCTTAAAGATTTTTCTTGGACTTCCCCTGAATTTTCCTCTAAATATTGTAATTCTTTTATAAAATACACTAAACCTTTGACACAGTGATAGCATTTTCACAATGATAGAAAAGAAACAAATCACAATCTCTTTAGTTACAAAATGTAATTGCTTCATAGATAACCCCCAAACCACCACCTCCCAACTGTGGTATCTCTCAATTGCTTCTGGGTTGGAGTACAAACATTTCTCTTTTCACTATATAAACTCTTCTCCACAGTTTCCTTATACATATTTGAAATCATTCTATTGGTTCATAGGTTAATAGGTTGTTACTCGCCTAACAACCACTAGGGCCCTTACAAGCTTAGCTGTGCACCCAAACCATCAGTGTACCAAGTATCATATGGAGGAATATGATAATAGGCAGGTAGCTAAGGAATTGTATGTGGGTATTAGTTAGGATAATACATTTCTTATTGACAGCCTCTGTCTGTAAGGGATATGGAGAACAGAAAAGTGATACATTTGCAATTTCCCATCCAATTGTCAAAGTTTTGTTTGAATAGGGTTAGGGTTGAACTCTATTTTACGTGGCTGGGGAGCCTATGCCACAGTACACGGATCCTTTGGGACACATGTCTCTCTCCAATATGCTCTATTAATGTCACAAATGAAGTTCAGATCCCTGAATCTAGTGTTTCTGGTGTTGTTTGTTATCTATATGTATGTATGTATATATATATATATATATATATATATATATATATATATATATATATATATATATATTTATATATAAAACAAATCCATCAGGGCTGGGTCTGAGGAAAATTTGCAAACAAGGCAAAGATCCCCTCTCAGCAGCCTGTAGGAAACAATACCGAGACAGAGCCTTTAAGCGATCAGTGTAGGATAGGGTATTCATGCCCTAAATTCTGCTGGTCAGAAACCTTTGTAAGCATTCCAACTGTTGCATTCATTTATAAGTCTGATAAGGGCCAAACATAGAGGTACTATAACCTTCTTGGTGCTTTATGTCTTGCCCTTACTTATAAGTCGGGAGACATAGAATTAATTTATTATCATTTTACCTACTTGTTAGTCAGAGATCAGATTGCTGTCTACAAATGTTCCCAGATCCCTTACTACTGGGTTGATTCTTAAGGGCTTTTTATTGATGGAGCAATTAACTTGAATTGACAATTTCCCAGAGGTTATTATAATGGATTTTTTTTTTTTGCATTGAGTTTTAGGCCATGGCTTTGGCACCACTTATTTGACTGTGTTAAACCCAGTTGCAGGATATTTGTCCCTTAGGGTAATCTATAATAGATCCTGGTGAATTTAGGCAGCAAGGGGGCCTTTAACAATATCCTTCACTTCTGAGAAGTAGACGTCAAACAGGAGAGGGCCCAGCGAGGAGTCCCTGGGTACTCCACTGGTGACCACTCTCTTGGTGGAAGTGGTCTCATTGATCTTGACTTCCTGTATTCTGTCTGTGAGCCAGCCAGCAATTCAGTGAGGTATGTAAGGGTTTACACCTAGCTCAGAGAGTTTGTGAACAATGGCTTAGTGGGGTTTTGCATCAAATGCCTTAGCTAGGTCGAGATACACAGTACACACTGTTTTACCCTCATCCATTGCCTTGGTGACCCTCTCAAAGAAGTGCACAAGGTTAAGTAGGCATCGCCTTCCCTTAACAAAGCAAAATTGGGATGGGTCTTCTGTTTGTAAATTGCCAGTGTCCTTGTTTATCATTTCTATGATAATCTGTTCCATGGCTTTGTGTATTAAGCATGTTAGACTGATGGATCCCTGGGTCTGTTGATGGACAGCCCTTGTAGATGGGAATGACTGTTGTGGTCTGCCATTCACTTGGTACATAACATATCTCAAGGTTTTAGTTAAAGAGTGCCTCTAGTGATCCTGATTGGTCATGTTCTAGACTGTTCATGAGGTAACTGAGGTGTTTTTGGGATGCATGAAGTCAGTATTCTTGGCTTTAGTGTGTACTGCCAGCACCTGGTCCTTGCTGATAGCTGGGAGATTAATGTTGGAGGAAATTTCACCTAGTGGGGCTGGGGGGGGGGGATTGGGAGGTGAAGTTTGAACTGAAATTATCAGTCAGGTAATTTACTATATAACCCCGATTGGTGAAGATAGTACCATTCATCACCAGTTCAGTAAACTGTTGTGTGTTACATCTAAGGTTCTGGACATAGCTAAAGAAAGCTATTTGAATGTCATTAGCATGTAAGGTTATTCTGATCTCATATGTATGTTATAATCTAATCAAATGTGAATGGTTAGCATTAAAATAATTGGCTCAAAGTAAATATTTGATTGTGAAGCCATCAGATAAAGGCAATAACATTGTGATTTTACACTATAGGTAATATCTTGAAATGTGTTACACACATCTACATGACATGGATGTTTATAAAGTTGTTGATATTCAAACTTATTATAGGGCACTTCAGAAATATCTAGTATTGATAGGTAAAGGCCAACGCTTAGGATATTTGACTAAGGAAGATGTGAATAAAAAGTTGAACATAGATAAATGTACTATGGCAACTTTTTATTGCCTGCCAAAGTTACACAAGTAACACAATAGTGGGGCTATTCCACCAGGCAGGCCTATAGTTGCTGCTACAAATTATTTTTTACATAATATTGGCATTGTTATACATGATTTTCTTTTGCTGCATGTTCAGCAGTTAGATTCCCACATCAAGGACACTTTTGATATTCTTAATAAAATTTCTTTAGTTAATTGGAATTCCAGCATGTATTGGGTGACCCTTGATGTTAGAAGCCTATATACAAATATTAAACATAGGGATGGCATTACTGCTTTACAATCTATGTTAGAAGAATGTCCACTATCAAATTATATTATTGAATGGATAGAATTTAGTTTAAATAATAACTACTCTTCTTTTAATAATCTGATTTTTCATCAACTACAGGGCCCAGCTATGGGGGCACCTTTTGCCCCTACCAATGCCAATATATTTATGTTTTTTTTTAAAGAGATATATCTATCAGCATGTATTTTATAAGAAGTAGGTTGTAAAATATTATAGATATATAGATGGTCTTATTTCTTATGCCAAGATGGCATTGAAAAGGTTGAGAGTTTTATTAATGATCTACAGTGTAATGAATTAACTTATCTTTTGATGGCTTACAATTTGGACACAGTTGATTTTTTAGATGTACATTTGATGGGTACTAACACTGGTCAAATTTTCACTTCAATGTTTAGAAAATGTCATGATGGGGGGCAATTTCTACATGGCTCTAGCTTTCATCCCAGTCATTTAATTAATTCCCTACCATATGGGGAGTTGTTATGTTTATATAGAATTTGCAGTAACACAACTGATTTATTAAAATCTATTACTTCTACTTCGCAGATGTTTTTGAATAGGGGGTATTCATTATTTACTATTTTGGATGCTTTAGATAAAATTACTGAAAATTATGTATCTAATGCTGAGAAATGTAAAGATAAAAGATGTATGTACTATCAAAAGAATATTTAGTCCCAACATAAGTTTTATATAGTTATGTTATATAATATTTTGAGTGAACAGATGCAAGAACAAATTAGATACTATTGGAAACTTTTATTAAGGGATGGGAAGCTAAACAAGCTATTGAATGGAAGTCCTGTTTTCTCATATAAGAAAGATGTTAGTATAGTGGATAAACTCATCAAATCTTATTTTATTGCCCCTATAGAAAGTTTAGTAAATAACCCAATACCTAAGGGTACTTTTCCTTGTGGGGAATGTAACATTTGTGATTTGCTTGTACAAACATTTTATAAATTATGTAACAAGAATTTTACAGTGTTAGGCAATTTTTCATGCACTACTACAGGTATTATTTATGCTTTACATTGTCCATGTAATTTAATATATATTGGGGAGACTGAGAGATGTTTAAACATAGATTACAGGAACATGTCAGAGACTTAAAGAAATGCAAAGTGGAAAGTTCCATTGCAATGCACTTTATGCAGTATCACAAAGGTGATTACAAGTTGCTGCAAGCTAATATTTTAGATAAAGTTTTTGTTAAATTAAGTCATGATGAAATGCTAAAGAATAAATTACTTTTTAAGGAATCTCTATTTATTTTGAAGTATAATACTATGGTTCCACATGGCCTTAATTGTGAAATTAATTGGAAATATTTGATTTAATTAGTGCCTTAATTGTTTGATTAGGGATGGGTATTTAAGGGGAATGTTTTGCTATTGTATTGTGTACTTCTTGAAGACTGGTTATGTTGAGGCGCTAAAGAAGAATTACATTTTTTGGATCCTGTTTCCTGCCTGTGTGTGGTATTTCTATTCTGATCTCATAGTTGGCCTTAATGGACTTAATCTGACCTTCTAGTTTCTTGTTTAGTTGTATAAGAGAGCACTTGTATTTAAGGGAATTACTTTTCAATTTTGACTGTTAGTTTTCTTCTTTCATTATATACCCTGTTTAGGTGAGGATTCCACCAGTGGGGTTTGCTCTTATTGTTTGTTTTGGGATTATTTCTGCTAGATCTGGCAGTCTCTATACAGCCATTCACATTTTCTATAGTGACTGAATCATTTTGCCTAGGCAGCTGTGGTCTCAGAGTTGGTTGGAGCCTTGAATTTTGACAAACTGGTTGTTTCTGAATAGTTTCTAACTGTTACTGGTTTATCTGAATTTTTTGGGTTTATTTTTACTTCAAATGAGATAACTTTGTGGGTCTTACCTCACTAGTAAGGACATGACACAGTGTTTGTGTGTGTGTGTGTGTGTGTGTGTGTGTGTGTGTGTGTGTGTGTGTGTGTGTGTGGGGGGTTCAACACGCACATGCTCGGAGATACCGGAACCAGTATGTCTGATCCTCTGATTAGTATGTGCATTATCTGTTCTATGGTGTTTTTGTTAATAAGTCCTGGAAGCACTGTGCCTGTGACTTAGAGGCAGTGTACATTTCCCAGTCAACACAGGGATAGTTAAAATCACCCATGAAAAGAGTGCTTGGTTTTATGGTCAGTGCATATAGTAGGTTTGCTAGACTCTTGGAGTATAGATGGTGACCTGTAGCTAGCCACAATATGGTCAGATATCTGACCTGTGGTGACTTGCACTTGGATGAGCTCCATGTTATCATCCTGTTTAACCAGCCTGGAGGTACATTTGCTGCTAATGTGGATTAAGATATCTCTATCTCTGGCACCAGTTTATGTGGTTGTTCATAGGTTCATAGGTGCATATTTGGCTAATGACCACTAGGGCCATTAAAAGCCTAGCTGTGCAACCCAAATGTGACCCACAAATTTGATTTATATTTGATTTATAGGGGGTGATGTACTGACTTCCTCTGTCTCTGCCAGACCACAGATGAATTTCTGATTACCCATCCATTTGTCCCAGTTGCCCTCAAATCGGGATAAGAATGAACTCTGCTTGACATAGATGGGAAGCCTGTTTTAGAAAATGGGAATTCTCTGAAAAACATATCTGTGTCTCCAACATGTCCTTTTTATGTTGCAAGCAAAATGTGGGTCTTTCAATCTAGTAGTTCTGATGCTGTTTGTTTTGTGGATGTAAAAAAAATACTCATCAAAACAGGGTCCAGGGATGCCTTGTATGACAGGCAAAGATCACCTCTCAGAAGTCTATAATATACCAAGTAAAGAGACAGGGCTTTGAGGCGATTAGCATAGGACATTGTGTTTTCTCCCTGTATTCTTTTTGTAAGGAACATTTGTGGATGTTCCAGTTGCTGCATTTGCCTGGTCAGGTAAATACCGAAGAGGACATTATACTTTATGATTGGTCTAATGAGGAATGAGTACACTGGAATGATGACCTCTCTGGGCCTAGATGCCATTCTCTTGTTTTTAAGTTTAGTAGTACAGAAGGATTTTCTTATTACTTTGGACATATGTTGAGCGAAGGCTAGGTTACTATCAACATGGGTTCCCATATCCCTGACAAGTGAATCAACTTTTAAGGATGTTTTATTGGTGACATAGTTCCACTGGGTGGCAGACATTCCAAAAGAAACTATAATGCACTTCTTAGTATTGAGTTTTAAGCTATGGCTATGGCACCAAGTGTTTGTCTATATTACACCTTCCTGAAGGGTGTTATCATCTTGTAGGGATTCAATGATTGCTCCCAGTTTGCAATCATTTGTGAACTTGGGCAGCCAGAGGCCCTAGACATTGGCCTTGACATCCAAGAAGAACATGCCAAAGGGAGTTGGCCTAGCACAGGGCCCTGAGGGACGCCACTTGTGACCAGCCTCTTCGTGGAGGTGGCCTCATCAGTTCTAACCTCCTTGGTCATATCAGTGAGACAGATATCTATCCAGCATGTTATAAAGGGGTTTATA
The DNA here is from genome assembly GCF_019279795.1 of Protopterus annectens. Lineage (NCBI taxonomy): Eukaryota > Metazoa > Chordata > Ceratodontiformes > Protopteridae > Protopterus > Protopterus annectens. The sequence continues at coordinate 1,210,515,936 of NC_056732.1, read as the reverse complement.
CCTAGTTCTGTAAGTTTGGTGACAATGCCCAAGTGTGTGGGGTATTGTATTAAATGTCTTAGCCAGATCTATGTAGGCAGTATGCACAGTTTTCCCTTCATCCATTGCCTTAGTGACCTTTTCAAAGAGTTCCACCTGCTTCAGTAAGCATGACCTTCCTTTGACAAAGCCAAACTGGGATGGAGCCAGTGCCTGGAGGTCTCCTGTGTCCTTGCTGATAATTTCCATGATAATTATCTCCATGGCTTTGCACATAATACTAGCCAGACAAATGAGTCTGCAGTTGCCAGGATATGTTGATGGTCCTCTCTTATGAAGGGAAAGGATGATCTCTGTACTCCATTCACATGGTGTAAAGCCTGTTTTAAGACTACAGTTAAATAATGATTCCAGGGGTTCTAATAAGTTGTATTTTAGACTAGTCAAGAGTCATCCTGGGATGTTATTAGGGCTCATTGAAGCTTTGTTTTGGGGTTTAGTGAGTGCAGCCACTATATGCTCCCTAGTTATAGTTGGAGGGGATATGCTTGAGTGTAATATTTGGGAGGTGGTTTGGGATAAGACAGGGTGAGAGCAGGGTAAAGTTGGAACTGAATTTGTCCTGTAATAGTTTTGATATATGACCAAGGTCGGACAATGTGGTGCCATTAACCACCAGTTCAGCACATCGCTATGTGCTACACTTGAGGTTTCTGAAAGAGCTGTTGAAGGCCTTATGGTTACCTTTACCTGGGTGGATGTCTTAAACTTAAAGTTGGCTTTGCTTGGCTTAATTAGCTCTTTTAACTGCCTATTTATTTTTAGAGAGTTTTTGTCTTTATGGATTTGCCCTTCTTGATCTTTACAATACTTTTTTTTCACTTTTAGTGTATAGCCTGTTTAATTTGGGATGCCACCAGGGTGGTTCATTTCTAGGGCTATTTCTGAGCTTACCTCTGGTAGGTGCAGCATCCTTTATGCATCCATTGACATGATTGTATAGTTTCTGAGAGCACTTCAACATAGGCTGATGTATTCTCAGGGTTTGAAGGGGCATTGAATTTTGACAAACCATCACATAATAACAGGTAATCTGCCTTGGAATAGTTCCTGTTATTGGATTTAATTGGATTACAGAGTCAATTCTGATTTCAAAGGAGACAGCTTTATGGGCAGAACTTAATAAGAGAAAAAGACATTGGGGATACAGAATTCTCCCATATTTGTGAGCATGAGGAACAGTATTTTGAAGGCTGTAGTGGGTGTATTGACTATTTGGTTAAGGGTATTTGTATTTTCAAAGTCTAGGAATCTCTGTGACTGTAGATTTGAGACTGCATAGGATTTCCTGTCTATAGAGATAATTAAAGTGACCCAAAAGTAGGGTGTTAGGTTGGATAGTAAGTGGATCCAAATATGCATTGTGAGCTTTTTTAAACATGTAGGGTGACCTATAGCTGGCTAGGATATGGCACAGGATTTTATTTATGGTGATCCGTACATGGAGAAACTCCAACATGTCATCCTGTTTGATAACCCTAGAGATATGCTATTGATGTATATTGAGACCCCTACACATTTAGCCCTTGTCTTGCAGCATTGCTCAAAAAGTGTGCAAGATACTGAAACCTTGCACTGCTTGGGTACTTTCTGCTACCTTAAACTGTCCCTGGGATTCAATAAACTCCATGTATGCTTCGCACAAAGCCTTCATGGAGTTTGCGTGTTTCCATGGTGATTCACTGTGAGAAGCAACGCTAATTACATACTCATGCTGCGCACTGCATTTAAACGTAAGCAAGTGCAGTTTTGTAGCTGGCAATAGTGTTGCAAGTCAGGACACAGTGTAAAGCAATATGGATACCAAACTTGGTTACCTCAGAGTCCAGTAGGTTAGCGAGATTGCGTGGAGTTCCACAATGATTAACATATAGTTATGTATATGTTCCAAACACAGTACAGAACAGTGTATGCAGTGCAGAGTATTATGAAATCCCACTCCAGGTATTCTGTACAGAAGTTGTGTAAATGATCTGTAACGGTACATGGACTGTCATGTAAAATAAACACTCATGAAGTGTGCATATTGAATAGGGACACACAGATGAATTGCAGGAATGAACACAGGGAAAGAGGACAGATGAAACAAACCTAATAAACAGCAGATGAGGGCATGTAAATGGAAGACAGTTGTAGCATGAACACCAATCACATATCAGTATGATACAATACAGACTGCACAGTGAAAATGTGTATTATGTGACCGTTACACAAGGAGACGTAGCAATGAGAAAGATGTCTTTGTGAGATAAGCAAATTCAGGGATATTATATACAATTGGGGGTGCATATTGTGAAGATGTGCAAACGTATTTGCCTGAATATGAGTGTAATCCCAGCACAGGGCTCCAACAAGTGGGATTCAGGTAAAGGCTTATGGACAACAACAGAAGAAGCATGCACAATGATGGACAATATCAGAATAATACCACCAGTAATCCCATGTCTCTGACATAACATATGTGATTCTGAGTGATCAGAGATGGTTCTGCACAAACACACAGCTATTATAACATGTCAGCAGTCTATGACAGCAGTCACATACACCATCCTGACACTGTAACATCTGCTGGAGGTGTTAGGAGGGACACAGCTATACCTGTATATGACATTATAATCAATGCAGGCTAGATGACTGGTGCGCATGCCACACACACACACACACACACACACACACACACACACACACATATATGTGTGTGTGTGTGTGTGTGTGTGTGTGTGTGTGTGTGTGTGTGTGTGTGTGTGTGTGTGTGTGTGTGTGTATATATATATATATATATATATATATATATATATATATATATATATATATATATATATATATATATATATATATATATATCTCCAGTGGCGGCTCATGATATAGGACTGCAGCCCCCCCCCCCAGCTGTGACCACACAATGGTACATTCCTCCTAGAGTTCCTACATAAACATAACATAATCCAGACTGCTGCCTTCCCAGTCCGGATTCAGGAAGAAGGCAGGAGACTGCTAATTTCCTAGTGGTCTATACGGTGCTAACCGCATAGACTGCAAGGTCTATAGTCTTGAATGTTGGAACAAACAGGAACCAGGAACCAGAATTGTGTCTGCCTTAAAGCTGTCTCGTGGAGGTTATCAGATGTCCTTAAAGCTGTCTCGCGGAGGATATCAGATGTTACTACCGTGAACAAACAGGATTGCAGAGTTAAGTGGAAACGTGTGTGTGTGTGTGAGTGTGTGTGAGAAATGCCCAAGTTGCTTTAGACTGGTGGCTACAGAGAACAGGTTCTCTGGTTTAATTCTTGGCTGGGGTGCCTTCTGTATATAGTCTGAATGTCCTCCCTGTATTTGGTTGGGTTTGCTCTTGTATCCTCCCATGTTGCAAAGACGTGTGTCTGCATTATTTCTCCCTGGGCCTCTGCTGAATATTGTTTTTTGTTCCAAGTCACACTTTCCTGCTTAACAAATGTTAAATAAAATTGACAGTCATTTGAATTTCAGACTTCATATTCTTCAGAAAGTACATAGTAACACAAAACCATTTATTCTAGCAATTTTCTAAGTTTATAAGATGAATATTTGAATGTATCCCTATTTTTGGGACTGTATTCCCCCATTATTGGCTTTGTCCATTTTTTTTGTGCTAAGGTTGAGAGCTATGGCGAGAACTGAATTCACTGAATACATTTGAGGGCTGTATTCCCCCATTAATGGGTTTGTCCAGGTGTTTTGTGCTAAGAGGTTGACAGCTATGGTGAGAACTGAATTCACTAAATGGTAGCCATTTAAGTTTCCTTCTTCCTCTCTTTCACAAAACAGCTGATTTGGTATAGTGGTATGTTACTCTGAGTGTTTTGCACAGGGACCTGGGTTCAAGACTGGGCAGTAAAATGTATGGTGGTAACACAGCATTTTTTTTTATTCTAGCAACTTTCCATGATTATGCAAGTAACATTTAATGTGACCCTGGTTTTTGGGCTTTTGTGCCCCCCAACACATTTTGGCTTTTTACAGATTTCTTGTGCTGCGAAGTTGAGAGATACAGTTGAGTATCGAATAGATTTTACAAGGAGCTGAGAGCTGCAGGGGAAGAGAAGTTTAATGCTGCTTATGCTGAGTCTACTTGCCTTGTTAATAGCACAACAGGTAGTGTACTTAGTTTTGATGAAGAAGGCTGTGGGTTCTACTCCCATAGGGGGTGGATATTGCCGTACTGAAAATGTCCTCTTTGGCGAAGATACCTAGTAACTATGAACCTGTTATCAGTTTGCCATCCATTTCCTATTGCAATATTACTAGCTTATCTTTTTTTTTATGTAATATAGGCAGTTTATTCCACAGGGGCAACAGGCACTTTATTTATAGATGAAACAATGAAATATAAAGTTGTTTGTAGCAGCAACCTCTTCATTAGTTATAAATCTCTTTAATGTGGAATTATTTAGATGACTTACTTCTGCAGAGATTGTGCATATTTACTGATACTGGTGGACTGTATAAGTCTGAGTAGACTTTTCTATGATGGAAATGTTCTCAATTGGGCAGTTTTGTCATTATTGGTGCATGCATTTTGTTTCATTGTTTACTGGAAAAATGTTCAAAACAAATTTAAAACACCCTCTAACAACTGTACTGTATTATACAAGGAATATAATTTAATACAATCAGGAAGGTGTATCACACAACACGTGTTTTGTGTGCAAAGTGCCTACTGTTTGAAAACAGCCCAAAGTTAATCTTTATACTACCCAAATGTATTTTCTTTGAATGAGTATTTCAATGCTGTTTCAATGAATGTGTGTTTAAAGGGCAGAGTTTTAATGCTTAGTCTATTTTCATTGTGAGACTGCATTGCTTTGTTCAGCAGATGTCTTAGTGTTTGTGCTGTAAATTACAAAATAAAACTTTCAAATGAAATTCAAATTATCGTAGTAGTAAAGCAGTATCCACATTGCAGTGTTTATGGTAAATGGGGTGAAATAGCCAAGTAATGGGACATTGGAATGGATGCAGGGGGTGGCTCCATTCGACCATGATTTTATGAGGGGGAAGGATGGCAAACTTAGAAGCCCCGGCTCAGCTGTACTCTCAACTGTCCAGATTTTCACAGAATGAATGCTTCTAATTTTTGGTTTGTTCCTCATGACATTTGTGGTTTTCTGGCAAATCATTTAGGTATTAAGTCACTAAATAATTACAGACAGTGAGTTTCAGACTTCATAACCTTCAGAAAAATGCATGCTAAAGCAAGACCTATTCTATCAACCAAGTTTATACAAGAGCAATTTTTAGTACTGTTTGTATGTTCTCCCAATATATTTGGCCTTGTCCAGATTTCCTGTGTTAACAGGTTGAGAGATACATGCAAATTGCTTTATAGAATTGGGCTTATCCAAACCTCTCAATTGTCCCCAATTTTTGGCTCAAAATGTTGCTCTCCTTCTAATAATCCCTCTGCAAAATGGCAATTTTGGAAGAAAACTTGGAGGGTTTACAGTTAATAACTGTAATAATCAGTTATAAATTACTTTTATTTCAGAAATGCATGTAGATTCATTTATTTTGTCAGTTGCTCAAACTAACAGTACTAATATTAAAAAGTGTCCCTTTGACAGGTTCCCGGCTGTATTGTGTGGCTATTTTATATTTTTGCATCATATTTTTGGTCCATTTTTCATAAAATTGTGGTTTTCTGGCAAACTAGTGGCAAAATCATTAAAGATTTAATTAAGAAAATAATGACAGACATATGAGTTTTAGATTTCATACCCTTCAGAAAATTCATACTAATGCAAAGCCTACTATTCTATTAGAAAGCTTATAAGAGCAATCTTTAAATATTGTCCTTATTTTTGGGCCTTTATCCTGCTTCTGTGTATGGCATTGTCCAGATTTCTTGCTCTGAGATTGAGAGGTATGATATGTGTCAGGGCCATCACAGTCAGCTAGCGACATTTCAAGTTGTGACATACTTGTTGCACCCCACTCCCCCATGTAGTGACTCTGGATGTGTCCAAGCAAGGCAAGGAGCAGTTATGCAGAGTATCCACCCATTGGACTCTCATAATGATGGTTTGGCACCCAGGACAGTGTATTTAATTAAAGTTCCAGTTTTTGTGGTTTTGAGCATAGCTCCTCCCCTTTCTAGTTGGCTGCATCCCTTCCCATGGGCCTCACCCATTCAGCAGCCTCCTGCAGCCCCCCTTCGATTTGAAGTCACCAGCCGCCACTGTTAGAAACCCAAAATCCCACTTACCCAAAACCCAAAAGACTAAGATGAAAATCCGACATCCAGGAAGACCGACCATCCAGAACAATGACAAATCACTAACAGTAAATAACCACTTGGCCAGAATGTGACCTTTGCCCCTTACCTCATTGATAGTGCAATTTCGGAGTTGGTATATTTAGTTAGGGCTGTGATTTTGTGCTTTGGTGTTAGTGTGTTTGTGGGGTGGGTGATCAGTTACTTACCATTAGTGTTTTGTCAAATTTATTTATATATATATATATTTATATATAAATATTTATATATATATATATATATATATATATATATATATATATATATATATATATATAAAATTGCAGTTATAAATATCCATGTGTATGGTTTAAAATGTATAAAGTATGTGGGGGGCTTTGCCCCCCACCTAACTATATATACTAACTCCAGGATCGCACTGCAGTGGGAAAAAGGGCATATACCTTTTACTTTAATGTGTCAGTGTTACGAGTTTCAGTCAAATGAGTTTTCAGTCTTTTGAACTTTCAGTGTTTTGGTCTCAGGTCAAATGAATTTCATTCAAATGAAATTTAGGTCATATCAAGTAGACCCATATATATATATATATATATATATATATATATATATATATATATGTGGGTTCCATTCAGAAGCTCGAAATACTGAAATCTCGAATTTCAGTATTTCGAGCCCAAGAAGCCAAATCCACATAATAGCAAGTTTAGAAGCGTGAAATTCAAAACCTCGAATACTGGAGGTTTTGAATTTCGCACTTCTAAAGTTCCGCTATGGTTATGTATTCAGGTAAGTGGGTGTTTGTTAAGGGGTTTGGGTAGGGGCTATTGTGTGTGTCAGTGTGTTTTGTTGCTGTGATGTGTGTGCGAAGAGAAAGTAGCTTGTATGGTGGTGTTTTGTGTGTGTTTGTATGTAGTGCGACCTCGGAGTGAGAATATTTAAGTAGGGGGGTGTGGGGGTGCAGGTGAGCTTGCCCCCCTGCTTTCATATAGTAGAGTGATTGTGTGTGTTTGTGTGGTGGATGGTGTGTGTGTGTGTGTGTGTGTGTGTGTGTGTGTGTGTGTGTGTGTGTGTGTGTGTGTGTGTGTGTGTGTGTGTGTGTGTGTGTGTAGTAAAACCGCGAAATTCAAAACTTCCGGTATTCAAAGTTTTGAATTTTGCGTTTTTTAGTTTTTGTTGTTTTGTGGATTCCACTTCTTGGGCTCGAGATACTGAAATTCGAGATTTCAGTATATATATATATATATATATATATATATATATATATATATATATATATATATATATATATCACAATCCAGAATGTTACCAGTGCCATCAATTTTGTCAAACAGCTATGTATGTGCTGTGTGCATCACCTGAACAGGTATCACACATGCATCTGGTCTAAAACCTTGATGGGGGTTCCTCACCATCCGACAATAATGTTTATACAACAAAAAGAATACCTACATATGGCCAATAAGATGCGTGACATCTCTTTGTTGCAAATGCGGTATACTTCAGTTATAAATCACTGGAAGATGTGTAGGGAGGTACATGAAGATGGGTGCATTGTACTCAGTTATTGATGTGATGAATGCTGTCAACTATGGAGGTGTTATGAGCTTGATGTGGATGTCCTTTACATACCCAGTAGTTGTGCTACATACAAGGCAATAATCATCACTGTGGCCACCATGCTGGACGTTCCACAAACCATCTGCCCCAGGACAAAGTCACATGGGATCATATGAATTTACTAGGCTATTGGCCCTGAGGCCCTTACAAGGCCATCCAAGAATTTAACCCATGTTCCGACAAGTCAGCTACCTTTATCCAGGAGGGACACAGGTGGAATCCCAGGGGTGTATTTTCTGTTCCCCATCCAGTTATCCAGGTTGCACTTAAAAAAGGTTAATGAGGTACTCTGCTTGACGTGGAGAGGGAGTCTATTACACAGTTTCCATGATGTAAAAAGCTTGTTTCAGCTACATATTGTACTTATTTTACTGGCTGCACTTTAACAATGTAGTTTTTATGTTTTAATTACCTGTTTAACTTTTGTAGGCTACACTTTCAAGTGTGATAGCCATTTATGTGCATTTAAAGTGGTTTTTTGATTGTATCTGCTTTATTTTCTGAAAAAAAAAAAAAACTTGTTTTCCCGCCTTTCTAAACTGGTATAATCCAGTTTTCAGGTTAGTGCTGAATTCAGGGCTGTGTTACAAGTTTCTGTGTTTGCCCATAGCTTACTTGAATAGAAGGAAGTTTCTCTGTTAACTGTGAGAGAGGGAACTTTGAGCAGCCTATCTCTCCTTGGAGGAGTGGTTTCAGCCCAGAAATTAGTAGTTTATTGGCCATTTTGGGCTAATTTCTATCTCTTTAATTTCCCTGCTATAAAACCTGCATTTGCATGGTTTTGCATGCCGGTTAGCTAGGGTATAACTATTCCCGGCTCCACAAAGTCTACTCTTCAGTTTTTCCCTTGGAACTAGATAAACGTTCAACTTAAGCACTCAAACCATTCACTTCTCATCCTGACATTTGCTCAAAACTCATAGCAAGCACTAATAAACCTTAGCACTAGACCCCCCCCCCCCATACTGTAGAGAAGGACAAGGCTCTCTATTCAACCTTACCAGCCAATTAGTAAAACAGTTCACTGTACCTATCCAAGCATGTCCAAAGGGCAGTTTCAGGTGTACTCTCTGGTCCAACTGGTTAATCTGGGCATTTTGAGGCAATGTTACAATTGCATCATGTACACAGACAACCCTCTCTTCCTTACACCAAACACTAATACATGCGAGAGATGCAATTACACAGCCAAACTGGAGGCTAAGCTCTATCAACCCAAGACTGGACCAGGCAGTCAAGAGGAGAAGGGAATTACTTGCATCACACCACCAGTCTCACATAGAGCTATGAAACCAGCACCGGAAAAAAAACACACACAAATACACAAAAACATACTCAGAGGCTCTAAATAAAAATCTGCAAAAGCAACAGAGACCTCTAAAGCAGACATCCAAGTAACCTCCACCCCCCAACACAAACCATGAAACACATACTTCTAAAAATCAGTGTGCCATGCAATCACAGCCCTTAAGGCAAAATAACATACCCAACACACTAGTAATAAGTGACTCTACAGTCAGGCACACTGACATCCCACTCACTAGGCTGAACAAGGAGAAGGTTACTGTTAGCTGCCTGTTGGGTGCCAGGATCCACCACATAACACAAGCACTCAGGTCACTCCAGAACAAGTACAAATATGACTCTGTCATTGTCCATGTTGGTGTGAATGACCTGAGCTGTACCTTCCTGGACTACATGAAAAGAGACATGGAGGAGCTCTCTGATCACATAGCCCAGGCCAGTATGACCCTGACCCTGAGTTGCATCATGCCCTCACCAAGAATGATACCATGGTATAGAGAAAAAAAATATCAATTTCAACAATTAGCTAAGCTTCTGGTGTCATTCAAAGGGGATCCAGTGTCTGTCAGTCTGGGATGACATGCTCGACAAGCAACTCTTCTTCGCTAGAGATGGCTTGCACCTGTCACCCTGAGGCTTTCGAATACTGGCCAAGGCTATTGCCATCCCCATAGTGCCTTTTTTAGGCAAGGCTCAAAAGACAAACCCAGCACCATAAATAGCACAAGTAACAAAAAACTGAGGGTAATGCTACTCAATGCCAGAAGCCTAAACCTCAAAATGCACGCACTCGAGGCACTCCTCAGCATGGAGAAAATCGATATATGTGCAGTAACAGAAATCTAGTTTAAAGCTCCAGAGAGCACCCCAGCACTACCAGGCTGCAACTCATACCATACATTTCAATCACAAAACCCAGACCGAAATACAAAAAGCGGGGGAGTATCCATATTCATCAAGGATACCCACACCTCTAGGTTAGTGGCACAGCACAATGCTGCAGAGATCATCCATGTGCAATTAACAACAGGCAAAACTGCTATTCAAATTATAGCTTACTGCAGATCACCCACAATGTCCCAGGAAACATTAACTGGGAGAACTACTCAAGTACAAACTCCCTTGCCCAACATTTTAGAATTTTTTATAACTCAAATGTAGATCTGACCATAAACTAATCACTCTGGATATCCACATTCCATTGCATGGATCGTGCTATCCCAAACAAAACCAAGACTCACTCCTCCAAGAAAAGGAAACCTCTGGTGGTCCCCTGCCATAAACAAGCTATACAGTAGAAGGAGGAAACTAGTACAGAAAAGAGTAAAATCCCAAGAAGGGAAGACATCCTTGAGCAGTATCAACAAGAAACTACGTTCCCTCATAAAATCATCCAAGGCTAGCTTCGAAAGAACAATTGCCATTGACTCCAAAGATAACCACAAGGCATTCTTTAGTTATGTCAAAAATCTAAGTGGCAATTCTCAGATCTGCTCAGAGTTAGTGCAGAATGGTACAAAATACACTGAACCGACCGATATAGCCAACATCCTGGCAGACAGGTTCAGTGCAAACTTCACCCCCCTCTCACCCCCAAAAGGGCCCATAACTATACCAGAAGAATGTAGTGTCCCTGAAATCACAGACACTCAGGTTAAAACAGCCTTCTCCAAAGCCAAAAACACAGCATCAATGGGACCAGACAGTGTCCCATGCTGTGTCCCACATGAGCTCAAATACAAACTAACCCCTCACCTAATCACACTGTTTAAACTCAGCCTCTCCACAAGCTACGTGCCCAGAGTAGCGCACAGCAACTGTTATTCCACTCCACAAAGGTGGAGCCACAATGGACCCTGGGAACTATCGCCCTATAAGCCTGACTAGCTTGGTCTGTAAAGCTATGGAGTGCATCATCATGGATCTCAATAACAGAGACATTGGAAACCTCCTAACACTGGACCCTACCCAGTTCGGTTTTGTTAAGGGCAGATCATGCCTCCTAAATCTGGTGGACTTCTTTGAGACAGTTACCAAGGATATCGATGAAGGAAACGTGGTCCACACAGCCTACCTAGACCTCGCAATGGCCTTCGACACCATTCCCCACTCAGATTATAGACAAGCTCACCAGCCTGAACATAAATCCCTACGTCACGAGATGGGTTGCCAACTGGCTCATGGACAGAGCCCACATGGTAAGAGTTGCGGGAGCTAGGTCTGACTATAAACCAGTTACAAGTGGCATTCCCCAGGGCTCAGTCCTAGGACCCCTCCTGTTAGGCATATACTTTGCAGAGGTACAGGCAAGCACAGGAGAACTATGGCTGACCATGTTCACAGACGACTGCAAACTAGGGGCTATAACTGACTCTCCAGCTGACACAGACATCCTCCAAAAGGGTCTCACTGAGACAGATACCTAGTGTCAAAACCATGGCGTCAAGCTTAATGCCAAAAAGTGCATAGTCATCCCCTTTGGAAAAAACAAAGTACCCACAAACTACCACATAGGTGGCAGCCCCCTAAATATGGAAGATGTAATAAGGGATCTGGGGACCCAAGTAGATAGTAACCTCTCCTTTGATAATCACATTGCCAAAGTGGTTAGAAAATCCTTCTGTGTGGCCCACCTAATCACAAAAGGGTTTGCATCCAGATTGAAAGAGGTCATTGGGCCCCTCTACACATCACTCATCAGACCCATCATAGAGTACAATGCCCCATTTGGGATGTACCTTACAAGACACCTGCAACAACTGGAAAGACCACAGAAGTACCTCACCAAGAGGATCACTGGCCTCAAGCAGATGCCCTATTCAGCTTGACTGAAGAAACTCCAGCTGTACTCGGTTGCATACCGCCTACTCAGAGGTGATTTCTGCCTGACATACAAAGCCATTTCCAACCCAGAATTGATGAACATGCTCCACCTAAAGAAAACCATATCCCCTTGAGCCACATGCTCCAGGAATCTAAACCTCACCACAACAATAAATAGGACATGCTGGAGGGATAGATTCCTGTCCCAGAGACTTCCCATGCTCTGGAACAGGATTCCAATCTACATTAGGCAGAGCTCCTCGCTAACCCTCTTAAAAAGAAACCTTGATTATTGGATGGGAAACAGAAAGTTTGCCCCAGAGATAAATTCAATGGCTCTGGAGGACAGAGGCACGGGGAACTAATCTAAGGGGGCAGTGTAAGCCAACACATTCCGGCTAGGCTTATTAATGCCTTCAGAAAGATAGCCTAGTACCTACCTATTAACCTATGAACCTAAGAAAAGGGAGTCTCTGGGACACAAATCTGTCCCACCAACAAGTCCTCTTGATGTCACAGACCAGGTTTTGGTCACATGTGTGGGTTATTCAAGTGGAGCTTAACTTGCGTATATGCAGCTGTCCCATCAAGGTGGGGTCCGAGATTGCTTTGTATGCCAGACAGATGTCACCTCTGAGGAGTCTGTATGAGGTTGAGTAGAGGGACAGGACCTTTAGCCTATCTGTGTAGGGTAGATGTTTGAGGCCCTGGATCCTCCTGGTGAGGAATCTCTGTTGTCTCGCCAGCTGTTGCATGTGCTTTGTGAGGTACATGCCAAAAGGGGCATTGTACTCAATAATGGGTCTTATAAGAGAAGAATACAAGGATGTTATGACCTCCTTGTCCCTGGATAAGATAACCTTATTAATGAGGCGAGCCATATAGAAAGCTTTCCTTACAATGGAGGCAATATGGTGGTCAAAAGTCAGTTTGCTATCAACCTGGGTTCCCAACTCCCTCACGACTGATTGTGTCCTAAACACATAATCAGTCATGAGAGAGTTGGGAACCCAGTTTGCTATCAACCTGGGTTCCCAACTCCCTCATGACTGTGTGCTTAGGACCTTGTTATTAATGTGATCATTTGTGTGGACATCCCTCTCCCCAAAGGGGATGATGCATTTTTGGCACTCAGTTTCAAGCCATGTTTCTGGCACCAGTCATTTGTTTGGGTGAGACCCTCTTGCAGGATGTCCACATCACTACTGGAATTGATGACAGTGCCCAGCTTGTAGTCATCTGCAAACTTGGTCAGCCATAGCCGACTGGTTTTGGTCTGAATCTCAAAAAAGTATATACTAAACAACAGAGGACCCAAGATCAATTCCTGGATACACAGCTCATTATGGGTCCACTGCTTGAGGTGGCTTCCCCTATTTTGACTAGGTAGGTTCTATGAGTGAGCCAGTTTTCTTCCCATCTGGTAACATACAGATTGATGCCTAGCTGAGAGTTTATCTATTATACCCTTGTGGGGAATAGTTTTGAAGGCTTTGACTAGTTCAAGGTAGGTGGTGTGCACTGTCTGCCTCATCCATGGCTTTGGTGACTGCCTCAAAGAAGTCAACCAAATTAACAGGCATGACCTCCCCTTGAATAATCCAAACTATGTGGGATTGAGTGTTTGGAGGTTGCCAAAGTCCTTTTTAATGAGATTCATGATAATCCATTCCATGGCCTTCCAGATCAGGTTAGTTAGGCTCATGGGTCTGCAATTTCCTGGATTGGTGAACACTCTGCCTTTGTGCAAAGGGATGACAGTGGCTGTCCTCCACCCAGCTGGGATGAAGCCGGTACTCAGGCTTTGGTTGAATAGGGTGCCTAATGATGCTACAAGTTCTTGCCTGAGTTCATGTAGGATGCAGCTTGGGATGTTATTGGGTACCATGGAGGCTGTATTTTTTTATTTTGAGAGGGCAGTGATGACTTTACTCCCTAATGATAAGGGGAGGAGGACAGGTGTTTGGGATGTCCTGATTTACTGATGGAGGAACAGAGGGTGAAGTTTTCACTGAACCTGACTGCCAGCAGGTTGGCTATATCTACAGCATGGTGCCATTGGTCACCAGTTTTGAATAGATCTGAGTGCTTCCATTGAGAATGCAAACATATGTGAAGAAGGTCCTATGATCATCTTTAGTAAATGTGGCCAGTTTGGACTCATAGTTTTCTTTGAAGGGTTTCACTAGTCCTCTTATTTGCTTGTTCAGGCTAAGGAAATATTGCTTCCAATTAGGCACCTGCTTCTTCTTGGTCCTGGACAGAATTCTTTCCTTTTATTATAGAGTTTATTTATTGCAAATGTCCACCACTCAGGTTTACTCTTCCTTGAGGAGGACACTATTGGATTTTCCTGATTCCATGCAGCTATGTAAATGGTTGTATAGTACTTTGTTGTAGGTTTGGACATATGTGCCAGTTCTGTGGAGGGGAGGGGGCTGTGAAACTGTTTGTATCTTCCCTCAGGAGACTGTAATCAGCTTTGGAGAAGTTTTTTTGTTTGACCCTAGCTGTGGGGTCAAGGGTCGGGGAAGATGGTGACTTTGAAAGTGACTGCTTTGTGGTCAGACCTTACCAGGAAGGATGACACTGTAGGGATGCTGCAGTGGTTACTCATGTTGGTTATTACCAAGTCCAAGATATTAGCACCTGTTGTGGGAGTGTTGACAAGCTAGTTCAAAGCATTTGCATTTATGAAATCAAGGACTCTCTGGGCATTTGTGTTTTGGCATGAGTAGTTCTTCCAATCTATTGTTGGATAGTGAACATTGACTAGGATCATGGTAAAAGATTGAAGCTTCATAGATTCAAATAGATCCAGATAGGTGGGCTGGGCATCTTGAGTCAAAGTTGGGGGCCTGTATCAAGCTATGATTTGAATAGGGGTCTTCTCAATGGTTAACTGCACCTAGAGTGTCTCCTGTGCATCATACTGTTTGACCAGCCTGGTGTTGTGTATATCTTTAATATATATTACAATTCTACCTCATTTTGCTTTGCTGCCCACAATTTGGGGTTTGAATGTATGATAGCATGAGTAACCTGGTATGGCTGGGGTGCTCTCTGCAGCTTTGAACCAGGTTTCTGTGACTGTAGAAATGTCAGGATCTTCCAGGGTTAAGAATGCTTGCAATGAGTGCAGATTCATGTTTAGACACCTAGCATTTAACAGCATGACCTTTAATTTGCATTTTTATGAAATTTTCATGTTGGTAGTTTTGACCTCATGGCATTGTCTAAAAAAGACACTATGGGGGAGGCAACAGCCTTTCCCAAAAGCCTGAAGCCCAAGGGAGACAGATGCAAGCTATCTCTGTCAAAGCATCATGATTTGCTGAACATGTCTTCCCAGGCTGTTAGGTACTGGATCCCTTGGAAAGATACCAGAAATGAAGCCAATTCTTAAAGATGTATCCATCTGATTATAGGGTATGATGTCAATATTATCTTTGGGTTGTGCATTTTTTTCATGATATAACGTATCCCCCATGTATCTGTTTCATTGCAGGTGTTGTCATGGCTGAGGCAGCGATCATTGGTGTGTGTTAATACTTTCTGTATTATACCACTATCACAGTAGGAGTCAATGATTGCCCACAATCAGCAGTCCTTCAGGCAATTGTTTGGACACAGGAAGTGTATGTTATTCGTGACATCTGTGATGTAATAATGGACAGGAAAGGGCCTAGCAGACAGCCCTGATATATCATCCTGATCACTGGACCTGAGATATAGGTCACTTCACATATTTCAACATATTTAGATGCCATGTATGTAATACACTGGGCTACCCACTTAGTGATATAGATATGTATTGCCACAGCTGACAGTGTTGAGTGAATAACTCAGTGTGGATTTGTGTTGAATGCCTTGGGCTTGTCAAAGTCAAAATTTATAGTGTTGTCATCATGCATGCCCTTGATGACCTCTTAGCATTAACAACTCACACAGGTCTGTTGCACACAGCTGGGCTATTACTAGTGTCCACTTAGAAAAGATCCTTGATGACATGTTGGTCTACCTCACAGATGAGGAGAGTCAGGATGTGTCTATACATGCATGCATCAGGTGCTTCCTCCCCCCTAAACTTACATGGATGCACATTGATATATACCCTTCTACAGGAACATAGTCTGTGGGGAGTGTACGCTGAAATGTGTATTAAATCTTGTCAGTAAGCTGTATGTGCTGAGTCATGCTATAGGTGACCTGTGATGTTGTCTCAGCTCATTGATTCTATGTGATATGCCTGGATGAAGGTAAGACAGTGCACACTGCCTGTCTTGATCTTGCCAAGGGTTTCGTCACAATCCCCCATGCAACTATCATTGAGAAACTCTCCCAGCTGGGGATTAACCCTTATGTCACTAGATGGGTAAGTAACTGGATTACTGAGAGTACACATACTGTGAAAACTGGTCAGCCAACCTTTACCAGTACAGATGTTCTCCACTGGCATACTCAGGTACTTGTGCTTGGCCCTTTACTGTTTAGAATCTATTTCTTGACAGTTCAGACTAATGTATATAACATTTGGCTTACTGTGTTTGCTGGTTCTTGCATATTGGGTGCAATCATTGAGTCTGCCAATGATGATAACATACTGGAGGTGGGGCTAACACAGACAAATTATTGGAGACAAAGTCACTTGGTCTATAAATAAATGCAAAAATGTGTCTTTATGTTGTCCTTCTGCAAAGTGGAATTCCTTGCTAATTATGGCATTGATTACACCCCCACTATAATGAAACCCAGTGATGCAAGACCTGGAAACAGAAGTAGATAGCAAGCTGAACTTTGACCAGATGCTGGAGATACCACAGGGGTTTCTCACCAGAAAACACAGGGCCTACACACCATGCATTGACATATGTGGGTAGACTGAAAGCCATGTCACTGTAATCTGGATTGTATAGGATGAGGGTCTCCAGGCTAGTGTCTGACCTTGCACTGATGGAAATAGCATACATTCACAAATCAGATATAGGTGATGACAGCTGTGTCTGGTGAGGAAAATATGGTAATAACAGTGTCCCACATGCTAGTATAAAAGGCTCTATCTGATGTCAAGCAAGTACACACAAACACACCAATTGACTGCAGTGAGAAAAAAAATCCCCTATCTAAGTACACAGTCTACAGAACTCTATATATTTAAGGCATGTGCCACAGCTCAGGTCTGACTTGTAGAGTCTCAAAAAACAATTTATAGGTGATGACATCAGAAGTGTCTGGTGAGGAGACTATGATAATAGCAGTGTCCCACATACTGGTGTAAAAGACTGTCTCTAATGTCAAGCAAATGCGCACACACACACACACACACACACACACATACACACACACACACACACACACACACACACACACACACACACACACACACACACACACACCAACTGACTGCAGTGAGAACAGAACCCCCTACCTATCTAAGTACACAGACTACAGAGATCGTTACTTTATGCAAGTGCCATGGCACAAGTCTGAGTTTTACAATGCTGCAGGACAACGTATAGTGGATGACATCAGCAATGAATGTTGGAGAGAAGACATTAGGAGGCCTGCATGACATGGATATGTAGGCATGTGCAAGTGTCAAAATAGTGTTTATCCATGGGATTTGGCTAGATAGATACACACACACACACACACACACACACACACACACACACACACACACACACACACACACTGCAACTGACTTCACTGAGAATAGAACGCAACACCTTATTTATCGAAGTAGACATACTACAGAGCTCAGGACTTTACACAAACACCATGGGACAAGTCTGCCTTTTACAAGGCTGCAATACAACTTATAGTGGATGACATCAGCAGTAGATTTTGGTGAGAAGATGTTGGGAGGCCCGCATGAAATAGATCTGCAGACGTGTTCAACTGTGAAGATAGTTCTAGTTCTGCATGTTACCACATTGATGTGCATTCCATATCACACAGCATTTTAATTAATTTATGTAGTGTATTTGACATATTTGTCAACAAGTACTGAGAGACCAGGGTTCAGTGCACGTGGGGAGGTAGCACATGGCTGCATTATAAATGTGTCATTTCTTAGATAGGTCCTTCAGTTTGTTATGTTTCCACATGTAGTTTCTTGCCATGAAGAGTAAATGAACAGTAAACAGCACTAGTACATGTCAATATTTACTTTACATAGTGGAACAGTGAGCAGTGTGTTTGTGTGACAGTTGGGAAAGTGTCTGTGCATGTGAGATACACATTTCCATTACTTTCCATGTTTAGCCAGAATTAAACAGTACACAAAGGTGGGGCTTCTTTCTAAAATTCTGAAAGTTAGGATTGAGTGTATGAAACACACCTGCAGCTTAGCTGACTTTGTGGCAGCAGGTGTAAATATATTTACACATTTCTTTTTCAGCTCAAATGATGGGTTTGAATCCAGGTGCATTTAATACTTTTAAATGAACTGTGATAATGCAAGAACAATATTCTTTAAAGGACATGCAGCATGTGTTACTGTGTGTTGATGTAGCACAGCATCATTAAATGACATTGTGCAGGTAGCCAGAGCATTGTAGAGCCGCTCACTGTTGCTTGGCATTGCTGCATGATGCCAAACTCCATACAAACACAGAGGCCAAAAAGTGAATTGATCCATTGCATTTTTGATACATATGTGTTGTGTGTGATTCTATTTTTTTAAACAGACTCTAGGTGTTAAAATGGGGTAGATAGGAAAATTGTGAAATGGGGAGCAAGCAGGGGGAAGAACAAAGAGAAATCAATACAAGAATGTGCAGGAGAGAGTTAGGAAAGAACAATGGCTATCCATTCCTTCAACAGTGTAAACTGAAAATATGTGCAGAATATTAGATGAATTTGGACTGTCACCTCCAGAAATAGAGGTGACAACAATGTATTCATGTATTATAGCCAACTGGACCAAATCAATTCTGTCAAGAAGACGTGTGAGAAATGGAGAGCTAAACATGGGTAATATATGTTTTTTTTTTGTGGGACAGGGGCCATATTTTTAATTCAGTAATAGAGGAATGCTGGATAAGGGACATTAGTATTTCTGGATCAGGTAAGTTGGGTAGGTAAGGAAGCAAATGCAAACAAACAAGACAAACAAGACAAGACACAGGGATGGTGAGGGGCACAAAAGTTTGGGGAACACAATGATTGGGGTGAGGGATGGGACAACCCAGGCTAATGACTGTCAAACATGGAGACAGTGAGAATCTAGTCCTCACACCTCTCAACTGTCCCTGATTTTTAGGGACCTCCCTGATTTTGACTCAAATTTTAACTCTGTCCCTCGTAATCCCTCCTAAAACTAGTGACTTTTGGAGGAAAGGTGGTGAATTACACTTAATGAATAATGACAATAATTAAGAGTTATAAACTTATTTTACTTCAGAAAATGTATATTAATTGATATGCTCTGATTCTGTCAATGTTTCAAGTTAATAGCACTAATATTTTAAAAGTGTCCCTGATTGTCCCTGATTTTTGTCTTGACCTGTCCCTGATTCTGTTGAAATTTGTCCCCAATTGGTTGAGAGGTCTCACCCATTGAACTGTCATCACTGTCCCCTTACTCTGTTGGCAGCTGGAGTGCTTGATATCTTCTCCCCCTATGTACCATGAGGGAGAGCAGCCTCTCCATCCAGCATAGGTGTACACCATTGGTACAGTACACAACCCTATGCACCAACCCTGGCATCTCTTGTTGGGTGATAAAATCCCCACCTCTCCCACTACTCCTGGAGGGTACCACAGCACCAGCTACCACAGCAGTAGTACTTGAAGGTGCAGGTAGTTCAGGGCCAGCAGAGGAAGTGCTGTCAGGCTGGGTCCCAGATGTGCTGGGCTTCGATGCTAGAGCCAGTGGAGAGGGGGAAGGCTGATCCACTGGGGCTGTTCTACCTTGCTGTGCTGTGAAGCATTTAGCCATTTGTTACAGATGGATGACATGGAGATGTTTGAAAGACACATAATAGAAAATAAAATAAAGAAATAAGGGTTGGGGTGAGAGAAAAAAAGAGATAAAATTAGTACCCCAAATATGACATATAATGCATTATCACAATTATACAATTATTTTACTTGAAGTATTACTTTTAAGTATACATCCTAACAACTGCACACTATAACTACAGAGTGCTCAAAGTAATCCTTGAAATGTGCATATATTGCACATATGCTTGGTCCAATTATACAGATTACAGTTAACAGCAGGGCAGTTATGCCACTTGTTTAGAGTTTAAGTTATGTAATATTATTTAGAAAATGCAGTATTTTAGAGTTGTAATTCATGGCATTTGAACCCACTACCTCGAACTAGTCTTATACTTGACTCCTAAAATTGGTTTCTGCTACAGACTAATGCATGCATACTTGCTTTTACAGCTAGGATATGCATACTTAATTTGGTACAGCTGCATACAACCAACTGCAACATCATCAACAGTATTAACAAATCATATGAGTTATTTGTACATGTATTAATTTTGGATGTAGTGCACTGAGTAATCACAGTTGCTTGAAAAAAATCATCTCTCTCTTATCTTTCTGTGTTTGTTGCTTATTCTTGTGTTATCTGATGAAAAGCATTGGAAAAACAACAAAAAAACCATGAAAAGCAAAAAAAAAAAGGAGACTACATAAGATTGCCAAATCACGTTTAATAATCAACTGAATTAAACATTTTCATCCTGGTACAATGGACTTCTTCAGAATAACAAATGCACCAACAATCCTTTTTTATACAAATACATCAACACTAATTAATAATCAATTAATCAATTAACTCAAAAATTGCTTAAAATGATAAAAAAAACTTTGAACTATATCTACCGATGTAGACATTAATAGAAAAATATAATAATCATACAAAAACTGGCAATAAACCTTTTCATTTAAAGCACTACCAAAAATATTTACATAAAATAATCAACTTTCAGCCTAAGCAGCCTAAGCAGATGACAGTAACTGGCACATATGACCAAAGTACTATATGAGCATTTATATAGATGCATGGAATCAGAAATACCAGACAGGACAAAAATCATCCTTCTCAAGGAAGAGCAAACCTGTCTGGTGGACATTTACAATAAATAAACTCTATAATAAAAGGAAAAATTTGCTGTCCGGGACCAAGAAGGAGCAGGTGTCTAATCTGTAGCAATCCCTCCTTAGTCCGAACAAACAAATAAGAGCACTAGTGAAATCCTCCAAAGCAAACTTTGAGTCTAAACTGGCCACATCTACTAAAGACAATCATAAGGCTTTCTTCACATATGTCTGCAATCTCAAGGGAAGCACCCAGATCTGCTCAGAACTGGTAGTCAAGGACACCACATACACAAACCCTGTAGATATAGCCAACCTGCTGGCTGTTGGGTTTAGTGAAAACTTGAATCTCTGTCCCCCCATCAATAAAAGAGGACATCCCCAGTACCTGCCCCCCTCACCTTATCTCTAGGGAGCAAGTCATCACTGCCTTCTCAAAGGCAAAACATACAGCCTCCATGGGACCCGATAACATCCCAGACTGCATCCTACATGAACTCAGGCAGGAACTTGCTCCAGACTGCATCCTACATGAACTCAGGCAGGAAATTGCAGCACCATTAGGCACCCTATTCAACCAAAGCCTGAGTACAGGCTGCATCCCAGCCAAGTGGAGGACAGCTACTGTCATCCCTTTGCACAAAGGTGGAGCATCAACTGATCCAGGAAATTATAGACCCATCAGCCTAACTAGCCTGACCTGCAAGGCCATGAAACTAATTATCATGGACCTCATTAACAAGGACATTGGCAACCTCCAGACACTTGATTCAACACAGTTTGGTTTTGTCAAGGGGAGGTCATGCCTGTTAAAGTTGGTCAATTTCTTTGAGACAGTCAAAAAGGCCATAGATGAGAGAAAGATGGTGCACCACCTAATTTGACCTGGCCAAGGCCTTTGATACTATTCTCCACTCTGGTATAATAGATAAACTCTCTCAACTAGGCATTGATCCATATGTTACCAGATGGGTAGCAAACTGGCTTACTGATAGAACCCACCTAGTCAAAAAAGAGGAAGACACCACAAGTAGTAGACCCATAAGCGGTGTATCCCAGGGATCGGTCTTGGGGCCACTGTTGTTTGGGAAATACTTCTCAGAGGTGCAGGCCAAATCTAGTGGGCTATGGCTGACCAAATTTGCAGATGACTGCAAGCTGGGTGTTGTCATCAATTCCTCTAGTGATGTCATCCTCCAAAAGGGTCTCAACCAAACAAATGACTTCTGCCAGAAACATGGTCTCAAACTGAATGCCAAAAAATGTATCATCTATTTTGGGGAGAATGACATCCCCACAAATTATCACATTGATAATAAGGCACTAAGCACGCAATCAGTCATGAGGAACTTGTGAACCTAGGTTGATAGCAAACTGCCTTTGACCACCATATTGCCTGTACAGAAAGCTTTCTACATGACCCAAATCATTAGTAAGGGTATCTCATCCAGGGACAAGGTGGTCGTAACATTCCTGTTTTCTTCCCTTATAAGACTGGTTAATGAATACAATGCCCCTTTTGGCATATACCTCACAAAGCGCGTGGAGCAGCTGGAGAGACCACAGAGATTCCTCATCCAGAGAATCCAGGCCTCAAACATCTACCTTACACAGACAGGCTGAAAGCCCTGTCCCTCTATTCAGTCTCCTACAGACTCCTCAGACATGACCTCTGCTTGACATACAAAGCAATCTCAGATCTGCCCTGATCAGACTGCTGCATATCCACAAGTCAAGCTCCACTCGAGTAACCCACATGCAAGACCTCAACCTGGTCTGTGACATCAATAGGACTTGTTGGCAGGACAGATTTGTGTCCCACAGACTCCCTCTTTTGTGGAATAGGCTCCCTGTCTATGTAAAGCAGAGTACCTCATTAAACCTTTTTAAGCACAACCTGAATAACTGGATGGGGAACAGAAAATACACCTGTGAGATTCCACCTATGTCCCTGCTGGACAGTGGCATACGGTGCTGACTTGCTGGAACATGGGCTAAATTCTTGGCTAGGCTTGTAAGGGCCTCAGGACCAATAGCCTAGTAACTTCCTGTGATCCTATGATACATATTCATTTAGTCCAGAGGGTTCAGAGTCATTAATTTTGATCTGCCACTTAAGCTCTTTGTATTCCAAATAGTCATCAGTAGGTCCCACCCTGGACCCCAAGCCCACATGGTCAACAACAAAAAATTTAAAATAATGCTACAGACATTTTTTTATATGTTTTTATAATGATGTGTTTCCACTTTTGTCTTTATATCATATACATGTTGGTATACTCTGTTCCTCAAAGCTTTCTGTTTCCCAACATAAAAACTTTCACATACTTGTCATAAAGCAATATAAATTGCACCTTTTGTAAAACAATACTATTTATACAGAGGTTTTATAGTACCAAAACCCTTTGCACAGAAGCAGTCAGCTTCCAGAATGTATATTCATTGAGTACAGTGTTCACATTTTTTCATAGAACCCCTATCCAATTTAGAACATGACTTCTCAAGCAGCATTTTAATGCCCACATTCTTCATATATAAAATTCTAGGTTTCTCTCCAGCTATAGCAAGATGTTCATGATCTACTTGAAAAATAGTTCAGTTTCTCTGTATAATATCTCTTATGTCAAAAAAGTGTAAGTTAAACAGGATAATCAAGGCTTTCTGGAGCCCTCTGTACATTGGATGACCTGACCACTAGCACTTAACCTCTTCCCTAATAATGGTATAAAAAACCCATTTGCCTTTTTATTTTCACCTCATTCATGATCTCCTGAACAAAAGGCTCAGGGTATCCCCTCTGTACACATATCTGTAAAAGTTTCAAACATTCATCCTGAATCATCATCTTCACAGATATCATCCTATCAAACCATACACATTGTTGGCAGCCACGGTGGTGCAGCGGTTAGCATTGTTGCCTCGCAGCAAGAAGTTCCCTGGTTCAATCCTTGGCTGCGGTGCCTTCTGCACGTAGTCTGCATGTCCTCCCTGTGGTCACGTGGGTTTCCTCCGGGTGCTCCGGTTTCCTCCCAAAGACATGCTGTAGGTGGATTGGACACTCTAAATTGGCCCGAGGTGTGAGTGCATGTATATGTGTGCCTTCTATGGAAGGTTGGGCACCAGGCTGGCAACTCAACACTGTAAAACTTTACTGCCAGTCATGAGTGGACAGGTGATCCACTGTGGTGACCCCTAACCGGGAAAAGCCAAAATAAGAAGAAACCTTACACATTGTCCTTTAATGTTTTTTTCTGATGTAGCGGAACTTGTTATTCTATCAACTTCCTACGTTTGTAAAATTAAAAAAAATTCCCTATGTTTGGACATTTGTCCCACTTTTATTTATTATGGCTTTGTCCAGATTTCTTGCTCTAAGAAGTTGACAGGTATGAGCTCCATGACTGTCCTGATGGTAAGTATACTTGTATGATCTAACTCTGAATTACCACTTAGGAAATCATAAAACCATTCTAGCTCCTGTTTCTGAGGAATCACCAAAGATAAGTCAAAACATCAATTGTGACCATAACTAAATGGTCATTGTACACCTCATTAGACACCTTAGATAAAAAGTTCCAAGAATCTCGGTATATGTAGGGACATCTATCTAAAACACCCTTTATCTTATGATTTACAAACTTGACAATAGGAAATGTTTTTGATGTCTTAGTATCTACAATGGGGCTTGGGGGGGGGATTTCCCACACTTTTATGCATTTTGGGATTCTAAAAAATGGTAGGGATACAAGGGTGGGAAGCATTTATGAACTCATGCTCCTCAACAGAAATTTGTCCATTTAAAAACAGTTCTTCCAACATTTAAATCAATGTTACGATAAGCAATATTTAACTCATTTCTTGAAACTTCCTCATATGTCTCAGTGTACAACATGGAAAGCATCTTGTTGATGTAATCATTAGAGTACATAACAACAATACCCCCACCCTTGCCTGGTTTCATTACTCTGATTCCCTTATTCAAAATAATGTTACTAAGTAGTTGAGCATCTCTAATAGATAAGTTCGAACTCCTGTCACAAGTATGTTCCTTCTCAAGTAACAATCTTAAATCAAATTCACATTAATATTGGGGTGAATAGGAGGGTTAAATACATTAAATCTTTTTAAGTTAAGGCAAGTATGAGCAGTATATAGATCTGAATGATCCTTAAATAAAAAAAATCTAAAATTTAATTTCCTTCCAAAAAGTTTTAACTGTATAATAGTTTCATCTATGTTAATTTTCCAGGCAGAGACAAAGTTCAGGCCCTTTTCAAGTAAATCCACCCATTCAGTGGTAATACAAGCCTGACTAAAATTATAGATCTTGAAATCTCCATTAGAGTTGTAAATAATTGTATACACCCCATCGTTATGTCCAGCCATATCTAATTGAACCTCCTTCTCCCTTTCCCCCTCCCTCTGCAGAGATGGGTAATGGTAGGATGCATGACTCATACCCCCAATGCTCCCTCCCTCTAATTCATTAACCTCTGCGATTTCCTCTGAGGGACAGCAACTAAAGTGTCTGAGTCACTAACAGGATTCACCACACTCTCATCATTATTGCTGACAACATACATTTCATAATAGTCACTGTTTTGCCTCTGTTGCTTTTGGCCCTCCGGTGGAGCAGGATAAGTCTGCTTATTTTCATAGTCCCTTCTGTCCCTCTAACTTCTTTTCTTTTTTGATTTTAAGTTTGACAATATTCCTAGCTAGATAATTAATTGCAGCCTTATATTCTTTGATCTTACTATCAGATAAAAAGACCATAAGTATACTGTTACCAAGTCTACTAATCTCTGCATTTAAATTTAACATTTTTCTATCATTGTCCTTAATTAAAACATTCAACAACTCACAGCCATGTGTATTAATTAGCACCAGTAACTCAAGATGTAAAGGTGAATCTTTCAGTACACCAATTTGGTACTTCCAGATATGAAGCCTTTTCAGTGCATGCTTATGCCTCAAACATTCTTTGAGAACAGTTTTCCAACTAACTTTTTGTACTTACAAACAAGGTCACAAAAAAGCTTTATTTTATTCATCCAATGTTCTAAAACTATTAACTTCACTGTTTGCTTCCATCCTCCATTGCTCTCCTTCCTTTACCCAGTCTGTAATGGAAAAATGAGCAGAAAAGTCATCAGACCCCCCCACAAACCTCCTAACTGGAGGAATCAACTGCTTGACTATAATAATTAAAAGGACCTGATGTAGAATTCATGGGCAGATTTTTTATTTGGGCAGGAGTAATGTACAAAATATCAGTCCCTTGAGAATTGAACAATCTACTGTGTAAATCATTAGAAACACTACTTTTCCCATTCTGATTAGATAAAACAGCTACTTTTTATGAAAGCTCATTAACCGAAATGGTAAGAGTTCCAACTGAGGCTATAACATCCTGATAGCTAGAGTGCAGAAGACAATCACCCCATTGTCTCCTTCAATATGACAAACTAATAAGATGAAAAGCACTAGAAACACAAACAACTTGAAAAGCCAAAAAAAAGAAGACTAGGCAAAATTGCAAAACCATGTGTAATAATCAAATGAATTAAGCGCTTTCATCCTGGTAACATTGACTTCTTCAGAATAACAAACACACCAACAATTACTTTTATACAAATACATTGACCCTAGTTGATAACCAATTAATCAATTAACACAATTCTTTTTTAAATGATAAAAAATTTTGAGTTATATCTACTGATGTAGACATTAATAGAAAAAAATAATCACATTAAAATTGGCAAACCTTTTCATTTAAAGCACTACCAAAAATCTTTACATAAAATAATTAGCTTTCAGCCTAAGCACACTGCTTAATGACACCTGTTCATTTAGTCCAGGGGGTTCAGAGACATTAATTTTGATCTGCCACTTAAGCTCTTTGTATTCCAAATAGTCATCAACAGGTCCCCCTGAACTCCAAGTCCACATGGTCAAAACAAAAAAATTAAAATAATGCTGCAGGAACTTTTTATATGTCTGATAACACTTTCATTTCAGCTTTTGTCTTTATATCATATGCATGTTGGTATACTCTGTTCCTCAAAGCTTTCTTCATTTTCCTTAGAAAAAAAAAACATTCACATAGTTGGCATAAAGCAATATAAACTATATATTTTGTAAAACAATATTATTTACATATAACCTTTATCATACCATAACACTTTGTTCAGACGCAGTCAGCTTCCAGAAGGTTTATTGTCAATTTTAGTATGATTATTATATTTTAATGTCTATATCAGATATAATTCAAAGTTTTTTTTATCATTTAAAATGTTAATTGATTGATTGGTTATCAATTAGTGTTGAAGCATTTCTATAAAAGAAGGGATTGTTGGTGTGTCTGTTATTGTGAAGAAGTTAGTTGTACCAGGACAAACTTGTTTAGGTCAGCTGATTAGTAAACATGGTTCATCAATTTTACCTAGTCTCCTTCTTTTTGTTGGTTTTATCTGACTAATTATCTGACTAATAATCTGAGACATGTAGACTGTATGGCATTCTGTATCATTGTCTGTAAAATGTGTAAGGATATTAAATGGTAATAATATACATTTGTCGACAAATGAAGGGGAGGTTGGAATTTAATGAAATGAAACTTTGAACTGTGTGCTAGTTAATTACATTTAAAACCTTGATAAAATTATTTGTACACTTTGTAAGTCTAACCTGGCTGACACATCCAGTGGAGGTAGGGCAGGCTGCATTGCTGTTGTGTTTTCCTTCTCTGTACCAGTAATCATTTGCAGTTGCAATCCATCATTAGCAAACACTGATGGCATGCTTGTACTATGTTTACATCTGATACATGGAGCCAAGTATTTGGGATTCAGCAGTTCTAAGGAATTCACACTTGATTTATATCTTCACCATGCTCACAGCCCTGAATATGCAGCATAAAAAGGCCACTGTGTAGCTAGTGAACCTGAAAGTGAGGAGACTTGTTTATGTGGAGAACATAGAAGAGGCTATTACTTTGGGATATATATATACAGAAGACTACTGACCGTGAAAAGCTATGTTTGCATTTTTCATCTAAGTACTGCATATGCTAAAATGTCATTAATAAAAATCTGTTAATGTGTATATATCCATCAAGATACCCCAAACACCCTGATCCTTGGTGACTGTAACTACCCACCCTAGACTGGGTGAACTATTCCTGCTCTAATGCGCTCACCCAATGATTCCTTGACTTCATCAGTTCTAATGGACTAGACCAGTATGTCTCATCCCCCACAAGGGGAGATAACATTCCAGACTTGGTTCGCACCAGTGACCACTGCACCAATCCCATAGTAAGTTCTTCCCTGCTAAGATCAGACCATCAGCCTGTCTCATTCAAAGTGTCTATCCCATCCAACCCCCCAGCCATAGCCAGGCTAAAAAACGTCTAGACTTGGTTCTCACCAGTGATCATTGCACCAATCCCATAGTAAGTTCTTCCCTGCTAAGATCAGACCATCAACCTGTCTCATTTGAAGTGTCTATCCCATCCAACCCCCCAGCCATAGCCAGGCTAAAAAACTTCTCAAAAACTGACTACAACCTTCTAAGAGGGTATCAGTAGCTTCACACCACTGCCCCCTCAGATGATGCAGACAAATATGCTATACAGTATACAAACACTTGCACAACTGCATGGACTCAGCCATACCCAACAGAATGATAACCTTCTCCTCAAGGAAATACAAACCTATCTGGTGGACATCATCTATCAACAGGCTTTACAACAAAAGGAAGAAACTGTTTTTCAAGGGTAAAAAGACACAAATTCTCAACTGGAAAAACTCCCCCCTTAGCCTCAACAAGCAAATTAAATCACTAGTGAAAACCTCCAAAGCCAATTATGAATCAATACTAGCCTCTGAAACAAAGGCTAACCACAAAGCCTTTTCCAGTTACATCAGAAACCTCCATGGCAAAGCCAGGTTTGTTCAGAATTAGTTCTTAATGGTACCACTTACACTGATTCTGTTGACTTAGTCAGCCTGCTAGTAGAGAGGTCCAGCACAGATTTCACCCCCCCATCCCCCCAAAGGCACATTTGACATCCATGATGCTTGCCTCTCACCTCACATCTCTGTACATCAAGTGTTAAAGGCCCTATCCAAGGCAAAAAACACAGCTTCCACAGGACCTGATAGTATCCCAGGCTGTATTCTGCAACATCTCCAGAAAGAACTAACCTCATCATTGAGCACCCTATTCAACCACAGCCTAAGTACAGACTTCATTCCAGCAGAGTGGAGAACTGCCATTGTCATCCCTTTGCACAAATATGGTGCCAGTACTGACCCTGGAAACTATTACCCCATTAGCTTGACAAGTCTGATCTGTAAGGCCATGGAGTATATTATTATGGACCTCATAAACAAGGACATAGGCAATCTCCAAGCATTGGACCCCACCCAGTTTGGATCCATCAAGGGCAAATCTTGCCTGTTGAACCTGGCTGATTTGAGACTGTCACCAAGGCACTTGAGCAGGGAAAGTCAGTACATACAGCTTACCTTGACTTGTCAAAAGCCTTTGACACAATCCCCCACTTGGACATCATTGAAAAGCTAACACAACTTGGTGTAAATCCCTATCTCATCAGGTGGGTGGTCAACTGGCTCACCAATAGGACTCACAAGGTCAAAATAAGTAACACCACCTCCGACAGCAGATCTTTCACTAGTGGTGTTCTGCAGGTATCTCTCCTGGGACCCCTATTGTTTGGCATCTTCTTCTCAGATGTCCAGGCAAAGGTAAAAGGCCTGTGGCTGACCAAGTTTGTGAATGACTTTAAGTTGGGCGCTGTCATTGATTCCCCAAATGATGTTAACATACTACAAGAGGGTCTCACAGCAACAAATGACTGGTGTCAAAGTACTGGCCTTAAGATAAACACAAAAAAAATGTATTATCATACCATTCAGTAAAAACATACCCCCTACTGATTTCCACATCAATAGCAACCCCTAAGCACACAACCTGTGGTGAGAGACCTGGGTACACAGGTTTACAACCTCACATTTGACCATGTAGCAGCAGTGGTCAGAAAGGCCTTTTAGTCAGATCATCTCATACGTAAATGGATTGCATCAAGAAAAAGGAGGTTATTACCACTCTATACTCCTTCCTCATTAGGCGAATAATTGAGTACAACAGCCCATTTGGTATGTACCTCTCTGAAAACCTTCACCAACTGGAAAGGCCACATAAATACCTGACAAAGAGAATCCATGACTTCCAATACCTGTCCTTTGTGGACAGGCTGAAATCACTATCACTCTACTCGGTATCATAAAGATTGCTCAGAGGTGATCTATGCCTCACCTACAAGGCAATCTCAGACCCTGCTCTACTAGAGATGGTCCATATCTGTAAGTTTACCTCCTCACGCTTTACCCAGTCTGAAGGCTTAAATGTAATATGTGACATTAACAAAACCTGCTGGAGAGACAGGTTTGTCTCTCAGAGGCTGCTCTGTCTCTGGAATATACTCCACATACACATCAAACAAAATACATTGCTGACCCTCTTCAAGTGCAACCTTGGTGAGTGGATGGGAAACCACAAATTTGTCCTAGGGGTTCCATCTGTGTCCCTCTTTTGACAGGGATGACAGGTGCTGATTGAGGTTTATTTTTTGGGGATAAACTGTTGGCTAGGCTTGTAAGGTCCCCATGGCCATTAGGCTAGTAATCTCCTAAGATCCTATATATCTTCATTAGCAAATTCTACTTTTATCTGTATGCATTCAGTTGAAGTTTACTGATGGCATGGGCATGTTTGTCAAGGCATTTCACAGGTAGACAGGATTGGCAATAGCTGAAAATGGAATGTTCTGTGTTAAATCTTTAGACATGTTTCAGGGACAGTTCATTTGATAGCTCTTTTAGAATTTTGCTGATGTTTGTTAACAAAATGTATCATTTGCCTGTTCTTTTGAGGGTGGGGGAGCAAAGTTGCATTTCTATTTTGGCTTAAAAAAGGATATGTTGCTATTGTTACTGTCCTTGTTTGTCATCCAGACTTCCTTTGTGTGTGAATGTAATAGGTTACAACCACACAATCCTGTTTTTTTATATTTCAATATCTTGACTGTCCTATGTTTCTCCAGTGGATAATAGTGAAATGCTACCTTTTATGTTTATCTGGAAACAGGACTTTTTCATGTATGTGATACTTCTGTGTATTATCCTTCTGTTGTGTTTTAGGTCACCTAGGGCTATGACACCCAGATGCCTCCATCACCGAACCCCCTCCTCAGTGACCCTGAGAATCAAGTCATTATGGAAGCTTTTAGACAACATGGTGCCTTTCTGCTTGAGAGGGGACATGGAGACATTTCAGACAGAATGCAAATTTGGCAGCAGATAGTTGCCGATATGAATGCAGTAGGTAGCCAGAGCAGGACATATGGTCAGGTGGACCATAGGGCCACTGACATGATCTCATCTGCATGGAGGAAAGTAGCTGCAGTGGTCTGTGATCGTATGGGTACAGTGGGGGGGGGGGGGGCTGCTACAGAGTTGCTACTAACAGAAAATGAAGAGTTCCTGTCCACTGTCAGGAATCCAGACAGCTCCAAGGTTAGTGCAGAACATCTTGTCCTTGACATTGCTGCTACTATTTCAGAGACAACAAGCATGTCCCAGGAGGAGCTTCTAGAGAGTATGTATCTCAATTGCTAGCTACTCTTGTATAGTAAAATTTTGACAGTAGTACATTACTTCTGTTTAACAATACAATTGTTTGCTGGGGGCGGCTTGTAGATTGCTACAGTTAACAACACATTCTGATTGATTAAACATGGGTTTAGACAGGACTTGTCATCCGAGTCCTTGTTAAAAGCATAGTTAATGGACATATAAAGGGCAAAATGTTTTAAACCCTGTGTAACTATTAATTGAGATGATGCTGTCCTTAAGTTTTGCTTAATATCTTCCAGGACCATCGCTCATGGGAAGCATAGCAACAACTGCACATGGTAAACCAAATATTTTTTTTGTCAGTGGTGATGAGCAGTTCAGAGAAATGTATACTTTTATCCATATGTGTGATGTGGGTGTCAGAACTGTTATTTGTATTGCTGTATTGTCTGTGGTACCACTGTTACATTCTAGGCATACATTTGACTATAGTAGTGCCGCTATTAATTTTTTTTCCTTTGCTTGTTGCTTATTATCACAGGTAATCCTGAAAGTGGAAGCATATGACTCTTACCACTGATGTCAGAGTATCAGCAAACTGATGATGGTGGTGGCCAAACAGAGGCACAGTTGAGGTGTGCAGATGTTGAATCTGAGTTTGACATTCATCCATCCCCTGTAATTCTGTCAGATACAGCCAGTAGGCTTATGCCAACCCATTCCAATGAGCCCTCAGATATTGGACAGATGGTGAGTGAAACACTCAATTGAGGAAGTGTGGTTACTGCAGCTTCAGTGCCTACTGACACTGGTGAGTTGCCATGCAGGAGGGTTGTTAGGGGTGCTTGGAGGAGGCCTGCTGTCCATCCTCCTCCTGATCCAGGTGTGTCATCCCATGCCACTCAATGTATGATTAGAGCCATCATGGAGGCACAGGCATATTCCTATAGGTCATCCAAAGAAATGCTTAGGGTTGTAGATGTGGCACAAGCTGACATGCATGATTGCCTCCTATGTGTTGCTGATTCAATGGATCAGATTAATGTCACGTTAGTATGGATAATGTATGTGATGGAATATCTGCAGGGAGGGGGATGGTATCCTCATGGGCATAGGTCAGCCACATCATCTGCTGTTAGCCAACATGACCATGCCCTATCATGCCCTCATAGTGGTGCTACTTGCACTGCTCCATCAGTGGCTGGGGTGTCAAAACCCAAACATGGCAGGTCATGGGTCTGGGCATACTCATGAGGGGAACTTGACCAGCAGACATCAATCATGTTGAGGTAGCAGCAATGCATCTGACTATGGGTGTGGACATGCCAGTGCAACAGCCAGTTCTAGTGGTTGGGTATGAAAATGATGAACTGCCACATCTACCATGCATGGTTCACACCTGTCTGACCTACCAAGATGGCGAACTTGCACAGAGATTGGCTCTGTTTCTTCTAACACTCACACACCAGTTTCCCTTGGAGGACCCATACAGACAGACACACAACAGTTACATGGTTCAGCTGTGAAGCTTAAAGCACATTTTGTCTCATTGGCCATTTATTACTTTTCCAAATGTCTGCCTGCTTCTCTTTCTTACTCCAACACACTCACCAAACTTTTGTGTCAGCCTAGGCTTCCTGCCCCCCCCCCCCATACACACACAACACCGTGTGCAACGTTTGATGCTCAGGGTGCATAGTTGACTTAGTGCTTAGTATATCTGCTTTTGTGATATTGTTCTGGGAATTCTACCTTTGACATATTTTGGTCTCAGAAAGTTAAACAGTTGATAGAATCAAACATTTTTTGCATCAGTATTGTTAATGATCCTGTGATGGTTGTGAAGTCTGAAACTGAAATGTGTCTCATTACTTTCTAACTTCTCTTTTTAATGATTTTCCAGTACAAAAGTATGGTGCTAACTGAGGACATTCAGTGACCATAAGTACATTTGATAATGGACACATATAAGTCACTTAAGTCTCTGCTGTCATATGTTAAAGTAATTTCTGTTCAAATCACCCACCTTTCACTCGCTTACATTACCAAATAACAACATTCAAGGATATTCCATTCATTCACATTATTAAACAATACACTCCACATTCAACACTTAGTAAATCCAGCAGTTGCTATAGTTTCAGTTCAGAGCTGAATCTGTCTGATGCTAGCAGTACACAGCCACTACATGGGTAGGTAAAGGTTGTGAGCATTGCATGGCATTGATATTACTATATGTATGTGTGTAGGAGGAAGGCTTTTGCCCCTTAGGTGGTGAATGAGTGTGCTATGTGTTGTCTCTTAACCAATGTGAAGGCATATTAAGCATGCCCACATCTGCTTACATCCACAGCACCTGCTGGTTCCACCTCTGACACCTTACATGCTTGTGGCTGTGGTGACATTGCAATAGGTGGTGGGATGTATGCCCCTTCCATGTGTTGATCCTGCTTGAAGCTGCTTTCTCAGCTTGATGTTGTGCAGCATGACACATACAGTGAATATTTCGGTACAAGTACATGGATTATACTGCATTGCTCCCCCAGATGTATCTAGGCACTGGTGCTGCAACATCACAGCAATAAACAGGCCATACTGGAGAGACAGATTCATATCCCAGAGGCTCCCCTCACTCTGGAACAGAATCCCACTTCATGTTAGGCAGAGCCCCTCACTGACCCTCTTCAAGAGAAATTTTGACGAGTGGATGGGAGATCGTAAGTTTACCCCTGAGATCTCTTCTGTGTCCCTGCTAGACAGAGGCACAGTAAACTAACCTTAAATGGCTATCCTCTGTGACCTATACAGAGGCACAGTTAACTAATCTAAAAGGGAGGTAAAAGCCAAACACACTCTGGCTAGGCTTATAAATGCCCTAGGGCAGATAGCCTAGTATCTACAAATGAACCTATGAACCTATCATCAGCCCAAACACATGCTCTAGGATATTTCTGGTTTGAGGAGGTACCTCATTATAGCATTTTTCACCGAATGTGTGTACATTTCTGATGGGTATCATCAGCTATGGTTTCAGTGCATAACTTGCACCCCCATTAAATTACCCTATGGGATATCCCCCCTGGTGAACATCTGATACAGTTGGGAGGTGTGTCAGACATGTGAGTCATGGTACCTGCCTGTGTTGCACACATTCAAGATGATTCCCTTGGCATTACACATAACTTGGCAGTTAATAAAGTGGAAGTCCTTTCTATGTATGTAGAGCCTTCCCTATTCCCTGGGTGGTGCCTTAATTTCTATATATGTATATTCTATGACACCCAGTACTTCAGGGTAGTGTGTTATAGGGTAGAACTCCTGCATATTTGTGGTCCTGTCCTCAGGAGTATGGGGAAAGTATATGTGGTCACTGGCATGTTGTAGCATAACATTCAGAAGTTGACGACATCCCCAGCATGGTCTCTGAAAGGTTTCTGTAGCTAAATTCTAAGTGCTATACATACCATTGTCTCCATTGGTATGGGTTTCCATCAGTATGCCCTGGCTCTGAGCTGAGGATGACAGAGTTTGTAGAGTTCCTGTAGTGTGTTTCTATCCACCCTGTAACACTCTACAGTTTCCATGTCATTCAGATTGTGATAAGTTAAATGAGGTCTGAAAACTCTTCTCTTTCTTGGCCCTTGTCTATTAGCAGCAGCAGCATAGACATTCAGCCTGTTCCACATAACCATGAATTAAAACAGCAGCCCCTAACATTCTTTTAGTGTAGACTCCTTTCTGTGGTTATATTCCAACAGGTCTTGGAATTTGCAGGGAAAACCAGCACTGAGTCTACATGGTTGCTTTATAGTTTGTTGAATAGCTCCTCCATCTTGGATTGCCTGATTAGCATATAATTTAGCATCTTGTGTTGTAATTAGCATGCCTTGTTTGAGTGGCTCTACACACCATGTAGAGCCACTTACTGAATCCAAACTATGTGCACACTGCGGTGTGACTTGCACATGGTGTAAACGGACTGTTTTGGCTTTATTGAATCCGGCTGCAGGTCTCAGTAGCTGCACAGATAAATATATTTTCAAGTGTGAGGAGAGCTTGGAGGGAGTGTAGATTGTTTTTTTTTTTTTTTTTTTTTTATTTTGGCTGGTTGATCTAAAATATATTGAAGGCATTGTAACCCTGTACTTCTGGAGTACATTCTATGGCTTTAAATAAAGTCTTGGTCAGGGCACAGATGTAGATGCCTACATTCTCCAAAGTGAGGATGGCTTGAAGTGAGTGGGTTTTTTATTTAGGCTCTGGTCATTGAGGTCTAACACTTTAAGATTGCAAGTAGACTTTTGCACAATATCGGTTGATTTGTCTTTTTGGCATTGCCTAAAAAAGGCTGCATCTGTGTGGATAAAGTTTTAGCCAATATCCAAAAGTCTGGAGGTAGGGCAGGGACAACCCATCCTTGGCAAAGCAATGTGGGCTTTTTACCATGTTCTCCTATGCTGACAAACATGCACAGATATTCTTCACATGCCAAATCAAACTAACTGATTATCTGCAAAGATTGTACTGTTAATTGGAGCTCATCTCTCAAAGCTCTTCTTGGTAAACTGCTACGCCTCCTTCTTATATAATTATAGATGGCACTAGACTAAGATCTGTTGCTAAAATATATTTAATCAATTTCCTGATTGATAATATTTCTAGTAAACTTTCCAAAATAATGACCCTGCAGAGTGAATCGAGTAATCCCAGTCCCAGTCTATACCTCTGGTATTTCAAAAACCCTAAACCTCTTCTCAATTAATTACCTAGTTCTTTCTTCCTAACAACTTTGGCTCATGCCTGGAAAAAGAAATTCTTCACTAGACAAGTCTCAAATTTTAATTGAACTAACCCTACCTCTGCCTTGCAGGGTTTCAATAATATACCACGTCTATTAAACAAAAACTTGATTTCTCTAGTACTAGTGGTGTCAAAGCATCCAGTGTTCCATGGATTACTTCTTCCTTAAGGATAATAGTCAAATTAAGAAATACAGCAGGGGTCAACTGGAAAAAAGTTCCCTGTAACTCTAACAAATGCAGTACATTTCCTTTATAAATGCAGTTCATTTACATTGAACTTATGAAGTCAAATCACTGCATTTCTAAACTCTTTTATTAATTCAGCTTAGAAACCCCAAACAGTTTTGTAAACATATAAAATGTCTTACTATAAGTAAGCTATTTCCTAGATCACAAATCTCATCACAACTCCTTCACAAATTTATAGATAATATTACCAATATTTCAACCTCCCCATCTACCCTCCTACCACTATAGCATATTAGCTACAGCATTACTCTTTTTTTTCTCATGAACAAAGTGTATAATTTTCCACGTCTATTTTAAAGCAATTTGCAGCAAGCAGATTTATAAATACCACAGAGGAATTTCCTGCAAGTCCAGTCCTGATTTTCATTACTTACATCCCAAGTTGCTGCACACCAAACCATATCATCTTTCTGAACCATTTGCTCATATTTTTATTTAATTTATTTATTTTACATTTGTTTACCAGGAAAGTCCGACCATACAAAATGTCCTTTTTCAGAGGAGGCTTGAAGAGAGAATCTCCACATTTATAAATAATAGTATGATATATATACAACATACAGATACAAATGTTGATTCAATCTCAGATACAAGCACAAAATGAAAAATACATGTTACACATTTCACTAATACAATCATATAGTCCAGGCAGGAATACAAAGAATAGCAGTACTGTGACTGAAGGTAAACAACAAGCAAGTTAAATATACATATGTTTAGTAGGGTATGTTATTCAAATACAAAAATAACAGGTTGTGTTCTTTTTGCTGCCTTAAGACATCTATTTCCTAACCAGTGTTTGTGCAACAGCAGGTCCTTTAATTTATCACTTTCTACCACTTGGAGGTTGCTATGAATAAAAAGATTGTTGGGCCAGATCAGACCTCTACTGTGGTTAATAAACTTTGAAAAATAAATAATTAATGTTACGCCTAACAGTAAAATGCATGTCTAGATAAGACAGAGAGTGGTGCAGTGGTGTAGCAGTTAGCATTATTGCCTCACAGCAAGAAGTTCTCTGGTTAAATTCTCAGCTGGAGTGTCTTCTGTATGGAGTCTGTATGTCCTCTCTGTGTTTGCATGGGTTGCCTCCAGGGGCTCTGGTTTCCTCCCACATTCCAAAGACATACAATAGTAGGTGGACTGGACACTCTAAACTGGCCCTAGGTGTGTATGTGTGTGAATGTGTATGGTGCACCCTCTGAGGAGGGTTGGGCCTTGTGCTAGTAACCTGAGTCTGTAAAACCCATAACTGCTACAGAAAGGATGAGTGCTGCAAGGTGCTCATTGCTCGATGTACCACATGGTGTGTAATTAGGAAAGAGAGAGGGCTAGCACAGTAAGTCTTTTATTAGCATTGCTGCCCCTCTGTGCTTTTTCCATTGGTTCACTTCCTGACTAAGATGAGTTCTGTATGGAATTGCTATGTCCACCCATTATCTACATGGATTTTTCCTGTTCTAGTTTCCTCCTACATTCAAAAGACAAAAAGAAGGCTAATTGAGAAGTGAATGCAATACGTGTGTGTATGTATGTTTTTCTTGTGATAGATTGCTTAGTTTCTCTGTCTTGTACATATTGACCATAGGGAAAAGCTCCTGTTCCCATTTGAATATAAGATAGCTAAAAGTTGATAGTAGATCCTAAATGAATAATTCATGCTGTGGGTAAGTACTGTATTATAAGGCAATATATTAAATGGCCTACTGATTCTCACAGAAATGTAAAGTATTTTATATTACAGATCAGTGATATTCATTATTCTGAAGGAAGACTCTACTCTGCAACTTTATATGTACATTTGAGGATGCTTAGTCAGAACTTGGCTTCAGAACCAAGCCACATTACAGTTAGGTGGTACAAATTTCTGCGTTTGCACTTTTCATGATAGCTTGCAATGATTTTAAATAATCTGCTATATTTTTGTACTTTGGCTGTTTCTTGCATTTATAACTGGTTTAGCAAGTTATATCATGCTGAGAGAAGGGTTGCAGCTATCCTTTGATCACAGTGTATACACTGTTGTTGGGAAATCCTTTATGTAGCCAGACTAGAGACCAGGGATGTTTCTCTTAGATCTAAGGAAGTCATCACCCACTTTTACTCCTCCCTCATCAGGCTTATAATGAAGTGTAAAGGCCCCTTTTGTAGGTACTTGTCTAAGCATATGACCTAACATGAGAGACCTTGCATTTCCTAAGGAAGATAATGAAGGCTTCTCTTCCTGATCTACCCTGACCATCATATAAAAGGGTCTATCTCTTTTCTGTTTCCTACAGACCCTTGAGAGCTGACATCTGTAGAGCCAAGGGAGCCTTGACGTATCCTGTCAGATGTGATCCCCTGCATTCCTCAGAAATAGGAATTCACTAAATACCCATTCAAGAGATTTTAACTTCCACAGAAACAAAAACAGAACCTGCTAACAAGATAGATGTATGTTCCAGTTACATATCCTTATGTTATCACTTAGTTTGAGTTGTATTTCAGTCATTTTTTTTCTTGTTTGCAGCAAATAAACTGCAGTTTACAGTGAAGCTGGTTTGGTTAATAAAACAGTTGAATATATAATTGATCCATTGGTTGTATCATTACTTTGATTTCTGTATCTGCCTGAGTGCTGAGTGGTTTTTTTTGGAGTTTTAGTTGCTGTTTTGTGCACCTTATAAATCCTTGGTTTATGAGTACCTTTTGTCTGTTTTCCATAGACAGATAGATGGATATCTTTATCATATATATATATATATATATATATATATATATATATATATATATATATATATATATATATGGTTTACTATTAAAATTTTGAAATAAAAAAAAAATCCATTTGGAACCTCAAATGAAAATGGCTGATCCAAATATCACTTAGGTGAAATATCAAATCTGCTGAAAGAATTCAGCACATGCAACATTTTCGCCAAATAGCAAATATGATGTCCATAAAGGAGCTCAGGAATGTGGATCTTCTGCACTTCTCATCACTTTTTTTCAGGGGGCAAGCCCTCGTGCACCCCCCCACACCCTCTGTTAACTATATATTCCAAATCCGAGATCTCACTACAGTGAGGAAATGGATGAATGTCCCAATCTGCACTGTGCCACAAACTCTAGTCATTAGATTGAGTGCATATCAGCAAATACACAGTGGCATTCACTGATATGAACTATCGAGCATGTAACAGTTGGCAACACAGCAATCGCCCATCTGCCTACACATATCCCATCTGTAGAAATTCTGAGTTCAAGATATCGATAGTAAACCTAGCTGTGTGTGTGTATCTATATCTGCATCTGTTTATATGGTAGAGCTGACACTGGTTGACAGCTGTTACGTCAACACAGTTTGGTTGACTAAGAAGAATGTCGATGGGTGTGCGAGACTGTACAATTCTCGGTGTTGGGAAATATGCCTTATCGCCACTGTTGTATGATCTCAGTGTTACTATATATAGTTAACAGGTTGTGTGGATTTTCATCTGTTTTTATTTTTTTTTGTTACTGTTTTGTTTTTCATGCACCTAGGTTGTTTGGCTCATGAGCAGAAGCATGTTGATGTTCACACTATCAATCTTTTGTGGTCAATGTTTTGATGTTCAGTGTTTGCATCTGTTGCTTAAATTCAGTAAATCCATATAAAGGTATATATAGATATATATCTATCTATATCTATATCTATATATATATATATATATATATATTTGTGTGTGTGTACACACACACACACACACACACACACACACACACACACACACACATATTTAGTCAGCCAATATTAACAATAACATTTTCTCTTTTGCTGGCTTACAAATGCACATATAAATGTAAGTGGAATCCAGATAAGTATTAACTTAGTCATTACTGCATTAAACATGCTTAATTTCCACAGACAAGTTGTAATGTCAAAAATGGATATTTAATGTCAAAAATGGAAGTAAGACCACTGTATGTTTGAGTTCTTCTCGTAAAAGACAAGAAAAGAAAATAAAGAAATTAACAGATTAAAGAATTGTATTGGAAAATATAGCATGTTTCTGTCTTCTTACAAGTATGAAAATATAACACATAATAAATCTCAGCATTTTGTATCCATCTATGATATAATAAAGTATATCCTTTCACAATCTAGTATTAAAATCATCAAGCTCATTCCTTTACTATTCATTTTTTAACCTCCTCATACCTGACAGCCAGCCAGTCTTTTTGTTCATGTTTGCAACCTATCATTCCCTGTTCAGCAGATCTCCTTCCATTTGGTTGGGAAAGCCACCTCATAGACAGCCATAAGATGATTTTCTTCTTAACAGAATAACCTATCATCTGGTGGCTGATAAGTGTGTTTACAGATGGCATGATATTACCTTCACTTGGTGCCTGCATGCTTCCACAGCTGTGGATAACCTGAGATAATTTCCCATCCCTGTTGTGTATACTGTCTGAGCTACTACTCTCATTCTCACAGAATGCAAGGTGCTGGGTAACCCCATTACCCTCTGAATCAGTAAGCCAGCATCTGAAACTCACTCCC
This sequence comes from Protopterus annectens, assembly GCF_019279795.1. Taxonomy (NCBI): domain Eukaryota; kingdom Metazoa; phylum Chordata; order Ceratodontiformes; family Protopteridae; genus Protopterus; species Protopterus annectens. Next base: position 1,210,474,596 of record NC_056732.1, on the reverse strand, counting down.
ACCCTCCTTCCTTGCTTCATCCCGTACCCTTGTCGTTGGTCAGTCCTGGGTTGTCTGGATCACCTTTGGGGATTTATACTTCTGTTGCATGGACTTGGTATTATCCACTGATTTTCATGTCTTCCAGTTATCCATAGATTTTGTACAGGATTTCTTTATTCATGCAATAGCATGTGAAGCCTACAGTTTCCAGCAGATGATTGCTTGGCAGTTTAGCACAGAACATTTAGATTAAAGCTATGTTCTGTTTGCAAGCTTTAGCCTGGAGTCATGAGTTTGATTGCAACCACCGCCATTTATCTACTGTGCGAATCTGAGGAAGTCATTGAGATTTCTTCACTGAAAATGAGCATCAGTGCTCTATCAAAAAGAAATTAAATGCAGTATATGTTAAGGTACATACATACATACATACATACATACATACATGCACACACATATACATAAATAAGGAAGTCTGGCTCAAACCTAACCTTTACTTGCATGAATTCGTTAAAAGACTCAATGATGCCCAACTGTTTTTGCATATACAGTCATGCATTACTCACTGATGTTTCCATGAATATTAAAAAATATATATGAAGAATGGCTAATATGCTACATAAGTACTATGCTTCGGTGTTTAGTTGTAACAATACATATGACATTGCAAGGATAAGGAAGCATCGTTACCTGAAGATACTCTGCTTCTAATTTCTTTTTGAGTACTGTTCCAGAATACTTACATTCTAAGTTATGCTAGCCATGCCAGTCATCCCTCTAAACATTACTTCATTTTGCAGTCGCAACTTCTAGCACGGGTTTATTTCAGGTGAATTGCTTGGTGTTTCTTTCTCAATATATAATAAAATGGCTATAATTGATGACCCTACATGACTTTCTGTGATATACAGATAGAGACATACTACCACAGAACCTGTAGAAATCAGCACTGTCAGTTGGGTCTGTGTTTTTGAATATGATATTCCAGAATGTGGACACTTTTTAGTCCTGGGGTGTTACAAATAGCATGGTTTTAGCTTTTTTTCAGAATGAAGAGTAATTTATTTTCTGTGAACCACTGATGATGCTTTGTGATGTCTCTTTGAAGGTTGTTAGAACTAAGTGGAAAGTAATATGCGATCTGTAAATTATTATGTCATCAGTATAAAGCAGTAGCACTGGTATGCTGGGAAAATTGATGTGTGAGGAGAAAGGAATTGGAGATAGTATTGAACCTTGTGGGATTACTTTGTTTAGAGGAGCAAAAGTTGAAATGACTGATCAAAGTTGTGGGAAAAAGGATCTGTTGGTCAGAACGTTGTAGAACCATTGGCAAACCTGTGGACTGAATCCTGCCTTTTGTAGACGGTGTATTAGCAGGGAAAGCTGATGGTGTTGCATGTTTTAGTCAGGTCAATGAAAGTTGTATCAGTGAGGTTATTAAGAGTGCACAAAGCTGTTGCTGTGCTGTGACCTGACCAGAAGGGGTGTTGATAATGTGTATGGATTTTATGCGTTTGGAAGTATTCAGTTAGATGGCATTAGATGAACTAACCTAATATTTGTGTCAAAGTTGGGAAAATTGAGACATCAAAAATTATAATTTGTGGAAAACAGAAAAGCTTTGTGGACTCCTCTCACTCTGGCTTTTTTTTTCCCATTGCACTGGCGTTATACCTTTGAGGTAGTACTGTAGTTACTGAAGAGGTGATTCAGTGGGGTAAGGATGTGATTTGTGCAATGTAAGATGCACCATGGGTGTTGCTTAGTGTGACCAGGTGGGCCATCTTAGAAGATTATACGAGTATTTTGAAAATGGCTTCTTGTGGAGATGGCTTTGAAATAAAATAGAAGAGTGTCAAGGGGTGCAGGGTTTCATTGTGTTGTGCTGCTCTGGTTTGGTAATTTGAAGTTTGGAAGGGTAAAGAATTCTAGGTAGAAGTCATCTTGGAAGAGGGGACAGAAGAAATAGGAATGCTGTAATTACGTAATGAATCCTTTGTGCAGCTTCTGCCTTAGATGTTGTTGACAATATTACAGAATTTCTTTTGGATATAGATATTTACACAGTGAGTGAATGTGTAAGTTGATTTTATGGTATATATTTGCTTTCTTTTCAAGGTGTCTTAGTTGAGTGCAAAGACTGTAATTTTCCTGAGTATATTCTTGATTAAGGTTGTGAAGCAGTGGTCACTGATGGAAATGGAAGGATTGCCAGTGTCAGTAGGGCACCAAGTAGCACACCCACCTGAAGACCAGAAGGCTCTGGGTTCTAATCCAACTATAGTTGATTGGAGAGTTGGCACTGCAGTGCAGCATTACAGAAGTGTGCCATCATTAGGAAAAGACCCATCTACTTGAATTGCTGGTAGCGCAGGTTGTTGTAAAATATTCCAGAACACTTATCATAAAGAATAAGGGAAAGTCTCCACTGTCCTGTCAAAATGTCCCCTAGTGGCAGAAGAAACATCTTCAGTCTCTTCTGAAAAAAAAAAAACACACAGGCCACTACCTAGTAGTACATGGTCAGCAAAGCATATAAAAATAAAACAGAGACATTTTGGATGGAGTGAGTGGTTGCTGGAGGAGAGGATGAGGAAGGTGAAAGCACTGATGAGTTGGGATAGGCTCTTTGTGTAGAACATCTTCAGAATCTGTATGTATTTGGGGGTGGGGTAAATAAGTAAGTAAATTAAAGCTGAAGTATTTAGGATTATTTTGTTTTGTATGGAGAACACAAATCTGTGATGGCTGAATGTAGACAGATGATTTTTTTTCTTTCATTTCAGAGCGGAGGGAAGTAAATAAATTTCAGTGTTAGTGGGTAACATTTATTATTGCAATGTAGATATTCAGTCATTTTTGGTCTTGGTTATTGTCTGTGGTGCTTTGATTATGGGAGATGACTGTTACTGAATTATTAATGAGACACTGTGTACCTGCACTTCATTCATAGATTAGTACTAAGCTAACTGCCATTGTGGGCCATTTTAAGCCTAGCGAACTATCCCTTGTGAGACTTAAACCCTGCACGTTGTGTTTGTAAGGCAAACACCTTAACCATTAGGCCACCCTCCCAACCTGTTGTGCGTATTGCCATATTTTACCTGGTCTTGTGTTAAAGAAGCATGTGTAGTTTGGGAGGTGGCAACTTAAGATTTATGTAGTCATTGAATAGGCATTCCTATATAATCTAGACACATAACCTGCTGTAGTTTGTTGTGTGTACTGCCAGCATTCAGCATGGTAATGTGAAAAATTTCAAAGTAGTGGTCTGATGGACCTGAGTTTGGCTCAGCAGATCTTTGGAGAAGAACAATTTGGAAAAGAAGAGTGTATGATACATAATCTCAGGAACTTTGTCTAAGATAATTATCTGTTAGTGATTGCTGTGATTTTTGGGTGAAACAGTTCATAGAAAAATAGATAGAAGAGGTTGAATTGCTCTTATGGCTGTGGCTTTCAAGTGGTGTATTGATTTTGATGAGCAGTGAAAGGGTGGGGTGGAAGTGATATTGGTAGCTTTCATGTCAAGTTACATTGTAGCTATATTATGGTTTAATCAGCATAAGGAAGTGTATAGTGGGTATTAACCAGGATGTTGTAGGTCTTGGTACAAAGTGAGATAAGTAAAATCAAGCATTGATCCTTGGTGAATTCCAGAGTTTATTAAATGAAGGGTGTATTAGTGTTGATCAGTGATGACTAAAAATAGAAAACCAAATTATATATGCCTCTAGCAGGGACCCTTTGTATACTAACAACATTCAACCAAGGATGTTGTATTTGAATTTCAAAACTCACTACAGATAATATTAAATTCTTGGAAAACTTGCTAAATTTTAGGAATATGTTTTATAAAAAAAGGATTACAATCTGAATACATTGAAGATACTATGAAAAAATGTGGGAGAACAGATCAGAAAAATAAAGACCTTTCCTCCCACATCAAAAGCATGTTGTAAGGTGTCTGTCAGAGAAGATTATATGGATACTGTTATTGTTTCTTACAGTGTGGATCATTTTGAGATAAAGAATGCCTTCAAAAATAATTGGAAGGGAGTGTGTGTCCAAGATGGTGAACTGGTAGCAGCACATTATCTCACCTCTCTTACCTCACTACTATTTCTGACAGGAATTTTAAGAAATAAGAAAGAAATTGAGGACTTTTCTACTACAACTGTTAATACTTTGGAGCATATACAAAAGAATTGTTATTGCCTGACATAAAAAAAAAATCCTGTCAAATTAAGCACCAGAAAATAAGCACGATCAGCACTCCAGAATGAGTCATCTAAAAAATTAATCTCAAAAGGATTTACATTCAGTTATTCAGTTATTTCTAATATCCAGGATTTGTCACTAAAAATTGACAAGATGGATAACAAATTGGACATTTTCAAAGAGAAATGTTCCCAACAACTTGAACAACTTCAAGAAATATTTATGCAGCAAAAAGGACAGATATCAGCTATGGAACAATCACTAAATCATATGGACTCTAGACTTATGCAAGATGAGCATCAAACTTGTTTGGCATCTACTTCTGTGGAGTACAGGCCAGCACTAAGGGACTCTGGCTAACAAAGTTCGTAGATGACTGCAAACTGGGAGCCATTATTGAATCCCAAAGTGCTGTGGATATTCTACAAAAGGGCTTTACAGAAACAGATTATTGGTGCCAGAGCCATGGGCACAAGCTCAATGCCAAGCAATGTGTAGTTATCCCCCTTGGGAAAAAACAGGGACTTAGGGACACAGGTGGACAGTGGTCTCACATTCGATAACCACATAGCCACAACAGTCAGAAAATCCTGTGTGGTACACCTCATCACTAAGAGCTTTTCATCCAGAAAAAAGAAGGTCATTGTCCCACTATACTCATCCCTCATTAGACCCTTTATAGAGTGCAATGCCCTGTTTGGTATGTACCTCACAAGACATCTGCAACAACTGGAAAGGCCACAGAAATACCTCACTAAAAGAATCACAGGCCTAAAGCAGATGCCCTATGCTGACTGTCTAAAAATAATCCGGCTATACTCTGTCACATATTGCCTGCTCTTAGGCGATCTCTGCTTAACATACAAGGCCATGTCAAACCCAGTGCTGTTGGACATGCTACACTTAAAGAAATCCCAATCCCTCAGAGCCACATGCTTCATGGATCTAAACCTGGTCATCACAATGAACAAAACATGCTGGAGGGATAGGTTTCTGACCCAGAGACTCCCCATACTCCGGAATAGACTGCCCATACATGTCAAGCTGAGCACCTCTTTGGCCCTCTTCAAAAGGAACCTTGACGATTGAATGGGAGATAGGAAATTCACCCCGTGGATCACATCAGTCACCCTGCTAGACAGGGGACCAGGGAAATAAATAGTCTGGGAAGAATAGTCAGGGAATTGTTATGACTAGGCTTGTGTAGGCCCCAGGGGCAATAGCCTAGTACCAATCTATGAACCTATAAACAGAATTCTTACTAAAACAAAATACACATTTATTGGAAAAAATAGATGATCTAGAAAATAGAACAAGTAGGAGTAACAACATCCAGATATGGTCTACCTGAGAAAAGTGAAGGAGACAACATAATTAACTTTCTTACAACCTGGGTTCCTGATATACTGAAATTGCCTGAAGCACTTTCATATGGCATTGAGCATGCCCACAGATCATTAACAGCCTTAGGGAATACTTCTACATCCACAAATCCATAATTGTGAGACTTTTCTCTACACAGGACAAAGAACCTATAATAAGAAATGCCCGAGAACTCACCTATTACATTTCAAAATGCTTTAATCAGATTTGACAATGAATATTCCACAAGTGTGGTCTCCAAAAGAAAATCATTTCTTCCATTAACAAAAGCCCTAAAAAAACTGGAAAATCATCTTCTATTTCCATCAAGACTGCAAATTTTCCTTCCAGAGGAATAAAAATACTTGAAACAGTGGATCTAGCAATAAAATACCTTTCCAACAACAATGTGTTAACACAATAGGAGACAATGGACTGGACAAATAGTACACCAAAAGAGAACTGCGGAAATAAACAACTGGAAAACTGTTGAACAAAAGAAAAAAGCTAAAGGACAAATAAATATATAAGGTACATATATTTAAAAATGCTTAAATAACACTTTAAAGCAACAACCAAATTTTCTGTTATGAAAGTCACCTATAAAACAGGTACAGTTTTATAGTTATTTGTTTATACATTTAAAATTAACAAAAATCAATCATATATAATCTAATCATTAACAGTTCTCAAAATATTTTATTCTTAAATAGTTGGCTTTGATATATGCATTTAGTTATTAGTTACAATATTTGCTTGTTAAAATAGCTTAAATGCTAAGTGATAGATAGCCCATATTTAAGCATGGGGCTGTTTGTGTTATAAATACAACTATACAGTCATTGAGCTGCAATAGAAATGTGTTTTTAAACTTTAAATGAATGATTTAATGTTTAGACTTGCAGCTTGGGTTTTTAGAAGTCACACTAGTTGTTTTATTTAAATGAAGAACATAATTTAGATGTTTTGCCACTGAAATCTGAACTCTTGACATGTTAAATACATTGAGAGATGTGATTTTACTTAATTTTGTGTGGACTGTGCTGCCTGCTATATTTAAAATACACCATGATATAATTCACGCAAATTGTTCATTCACGATCATTTCCACTCATTCGAATGAGCTTTACCTTGATTTTGATAACTAAAACACATTTTCTTAACTGCTGAATCCACAAGATGTTTATCCCAACTTTGAAGATGCAATCGCACTGATTTGCATCAGAACTACACTGCACGCATTCTCTACTCACTTCCATTGTCCTTTGATTGTCTATAATTTTGGGTCTACTTTACATGATCAACTTTCACAAAGTCAAAATTCATATGGCCGAGACCATATGATCAACTTTTAAAATGCTGAACATGTAAAGTAAACACAACAAATGCTTACCTAAAAGCTGTTACCATGGGGGATCTGCCCCCCCACACCCCCCATAACTTAAATATACCAACTCCGAGATCACACTACAGTGAGGAAGAGGGAAATTTTGCCATTCCGCACTGTACAGAGATAGCAGCTCCCCATAGTCAGCTTTTCAATAGTCGATCATATGGTCTTGGCCATATGAATTTTGACTTTGTGAAAAATTGATCATGTGAAGGGGACACAATCTCAACGTCAGAGGGCAACAGTGTTAAATCAAAATGCACGCTTGCCTATTAACATGGTAACAATAGTAAACAAGCCTCTTTTCTAAATAATACAAAGTGCTATTTAATAACATAATCAAGTCCCATTATATCAATTTATTTAAGTAAATTAACACATAATATAAAATATTCAAGTTATGTCTGTAGAGCATCTAAGTTCCTAATGGTTAAATAACAGATCTGAAATTAGATAATAATCAATGACCCCTTTACAAATGCTTATATAAAATGAAGGTGAAATAAAATGAAAGGGAGGAAGATGAAAGAGAAGGAGTGCATAAAGTTATTCAGTTACATAACAAATAGGGATTCCACTTTTTCAAATGACCAAAGTGGGACTTCATTTGTGGAAATCCATGTTTTTTAAAGAACAAGACAAATGTATAGCCAGTACAGGGGACAAAGGTCCACCTTATTGTTAAATACAGACTTGTTTATGTAGTATTTGATTTCCTTGTGCTATTTCATAAAATACTTCTATGTTTCAGATACAATATAGCCTTTTTGTGTAGTTATTAATGAAAGTTTGACACTACTTTTCAAGCTGGTACGGTCTCTTGCAAACAGGGGCAGGTGGCAATTCTAATAAGAAGCACTACCAGAACAGTGTTAACACACATGATCTAACACTGCTTAAATTCATATTATATACATTTTTTTTTGGGTGGGGGGGGTAAAATTACTTTCTTTAGCAATTTTCATCTTTATGACTGGGACATACAAAGCAATATTGTATGCCCTAACAATATATAACTGGAACAGATATATGCTTGCCATGCCAAGATAGTTAAGATCATTCTTTCTAAAATGTAATAAGATATTATTAGATAATTTATAATTTCTCAGCAAGTATTTAATATTTAAGCTATTGCATGCAATTGAGATGCAAGATACTTCATGGTAATCTTAAAGAAAATGAGTATAGTGGAAGTGTCTTTAATGTTTGTATATTTAGAGATGATGTTCAAGTCCTAGCCCATATAACTTAAAGCCAATAACTAAATAAATAAATAAGCTTGTCGTCTGTTAGATATCTCCCAGGTCATTCTTTATAACAATAGATAATGAGATGCTCTTATTTGGACAGAATAAATGAAAAGATGCTGTACCAATATTTAGAAAAATATGTATTGCAAAGTTAAATTTACATATTCTAATTCTTGTGCAGACTTTGTTTTACATTGCAATGATTGTTGTTTTTTAGACAGAGCATATTTTGTAGAGTGAATACACAAATTATAAATAGCGAAAAGTGACCATATATATAAAAACAGACCCTAGCAACATGCTAGCTCAATGAGCCAAGTAGATACCTACAGTGTACTACTAAGCTTAAACAGATGTACAATGTCTTAATTTATTTGGCCCACTTAGATGTTGCTGTATATTATTTAAGAAATTTGACCTGCTACTGGTCTGTTTAGTTGATTAAGAGTTTATAATAATGCAATTTTCATCATTAATATTCTCATGAATATATTGAAGTTAAACCTGTAATTTAAAACCTAACATTAAAATTAATTTACTTTTATTCTTGAAACAAATGTATTCTTGTATTAAGACAGTACATGAGCTGGAATAAGTCTTGAGACTTAAATATAGTTTTGTATTAACTAAAAGAAAGGATTATACTTTTTGTAGTACCAAAGATTTAACTGCAGTGGCAAAACACAGAAGTTGAAACTTATATTACAATACTTTTAAGACAAGATTTAAGTAAAATTTTATAAAGCATTTACAAAGTTTGAATATAGCCCTGTAATAATACATTTTAAGATGTTTAATAACCTTAAAGATATATATTAGGTATTTTCTAATTCAAAGGGTTAGTTGAATAAGTAACTGATTCAGAAACAATTGAAATACCTTAATTATATGCTGAATATAATATTTTTATCCAAATATATAACTAGTGTTACATAATTTATGAGTTAAATAGAGTTTGATCTAAGCATTCTACATAGCTTTAGAGGGTTTGCTTGGGTAGTTTTACTAGTCAAGCAAAGAAGTATATTACCTCATAGTATTAAACAATGGGTTATGTCAGGAATTTCAAGTTTAGAAGGTTATTTTTAATAGTAATGTGGTGTCTATAACAAATGTACAGAACTTGTATAAAATAAATATTTGAATCATTTTTCTAATCCAAAATCAATAGTCAGTATTTACATATACTATTATATAAATTTAAACATAAATTAAAATATGAAATGTTTATCTACAAATGTTAAGGCTCTGAACAATAGTAATAAAAGGAGAAGTGTACTCAAATTCATAACTTTACATAAACCTCAAATAGTATTTCTTCATGAAACACACCTCTTAGATAAGGATATAAATAGTTTAAATATTAATAATTACACAGTTTTAGCAATTTCTCAATTTAAACAGAAAAGGAGAGGAGTAGCTATTTTACTCTGCAATGCAACAATATCTCCTAGAAAAGTTAATACTTTCAAGATTCATCTGGTATGTTTTGCCTAGTATCTATTCAATTAAATAGGAAAATCTAGACATTACTTATTGGGTTCCAGGAGTTGGAGTTGGGGCAATTAACCATCAGTTTGAAGATATAATACATTTAGTAAAAGGCAGTCTAATACTAGCAGGAGATTTCAATTGTAGAACAGATGATAAAGATACAGATTCAAAAGCTAAAAGAAGGAAATATCCCATATCAAAAACAGTCTTAAAGTTTAATGATACGGCATGCATAAAAGATAATGATGAATTTGCAGATTCAGATTCACTATTTTTCACTTTCTATTCACATAGACTCAAGTCTCATTCTAGAATTGATAGGATATATGTGTCTAATTACCTGACAACAAAAGTAGAAGGAGTTAAAGTTATAAATTGCCCTCTATCTGATCATAATGCATTAGTTTTTTGAGATAGACCTTGTGCCCCTACACTCAATCCCTATCACTAGGATTCCTTCATTATTAACAAAATTGACAGAGTTTAAAGAGTTTTATGAAAAGAAAAGAAAAACTTTTCTTTAACTAATCAATACAGAGGGCATTTCAGAAGTATATATTTGGAACTCTTTAAAAGTATATACTTATGGCAAAGTACTATCCTGGTATATTATTAAAAGGAAAGCATGGAATAAATATATGGTAGAACTTCAAAATAAAGCAGTAATACAGAGCGAGTACCAGAACTTCTGCAAAATAATAATAAATACTCAGAAATACTGCATCATAAGATTATGATTAACCTAGAGAAAATAAAATTAAACTCTTATTATATAAATCCTGCTCATCAAAGACAATCAGCTAATAGAACAAAAATGGTTATTAAATCTAAGCAAATAAGATATATATATATATATATATATATATATATATATATATATATATATATATATATTCCCCTTACAAAGAAGAAAGTTACTAATTTAAACAGTATTTTAGAGGCCTTTAGACTTCATTATAATACACATAATTCTTTAAATTCTTAAGATTTATTTTTCAAAGATATTACAATTTATCTTAAAAATAATATTCTTACTAGATAACACAAGAGCACATAAATGCTATCAATAAATCAATCACTATAACTGAATTAAAATAAAAAATTAAAAAGCTCAAAACAAACAAAGCCCCTGGTCCAGACAACATATTACCAGAAATATACAAATTAATACCAAACCAAGCCTTACCTTTACTCTTAAAAGTATACATTACAGTTAAACAAGATATAAATATTCCTCCCGCTTGGAAATATTCATTGATATCCTCAATAATAAAAGCAGGTAATGATGAATAACATTGCTCTTCATACAGGCCTATATCCTTACTAAACAAAGATTATAAAATGTTTAAGGCAATTTATGCAGACAAGATCAAATATTTTCTCCCCTCGTTAATACATGAAGATCAGACAGGCTTTATAAAAGGAAGAAATACCTTTTACAACCTTAAAAGAATTTTGACATTATTTGACTATAACAAATTTAGATGCTTAGATTTAAACATAATCTCCAGATATTAATAGAGCCTTTGATTCTGTTGATTGGAACTATATTTTATTAGTCCTAAGTGAATACAAATTTCCTTCAACTTTTAATACACTAATTAAATCCTTATATGAGAACACTATAGCATACATAAACTTAGGATCCCATAGATCAGGGCCCATATCAGTTATGAAAGGAACCAAACAAGGCTGTTCCTTATCACCCCTGTTATTTGCACTGCTAATAGTGCATTTTACAAATCAAATTAGATTGGATAATAAAATTAGAGGTATACAAATTAATAGAGTATTAAACTTAAAAATCCAACTCTTTGCTAACAATATACTTCTAACTTTGTCTGATACTAATCAGTCTTTGCAAGCTTTATTTAATTCTATGAACATTTTTCAAAATATTTCAGGGTTACAGTTGAATGAAAACAAAACAAAAATCATGCCCTCCAATTCTAAACAGAAATACATACGTTAAAAAATTCTAAATATGTAGTAAAAGATGGCAAAATCCTTTATTTAGGTATTAACCTATTGGATGATTTAAATGACACTCTTATATTTAACTATTATATAATATTAGATACAATAGAACTAATGATTTCCAATTGGAATAAATGCCTATTTAAAATGGGAGATGGATTATTCCTGAATAAATCAATAATTTTTCCCAAGGTGTTATACCTCATACAAAGTTTTTCAGTCCTTTCTCCCAAGCATATTATTCAAAAATATAATAAATTAATATTAAACGTTCTATTGTTTCCATATAAATCCCAAATTACTTTGCATAAACATTTACCAGATTGGGAGGACAGAGGAATCAACCTACCAGACATTGATACATATATTTTATTCTCTGTTGTTAAAAACATAACATTATGGTTAAACACCTCTTACTTTCCCATATGGAAGCAAAATTCATGAACAGATCAACCTAGAATATAAACACCCTCACATGTGAGATTGTTTGTCCATTTTACCAGTCACCCTTTGTTGGATGATAAAAGACTATATTCAAGAAAAAAAATAAATATCAGATTACCATCACATTATATAAACTTCACACTATCTACAGTTAAGAAATTTGTAAATAAAATCCCTAATATAAACTCATGGTTCTTTATAATTTTTCCTATAGCCTTTACACCTAGTATTTTTGATACATTTCAAATGCATAAAATAAATATACTTAAAAAGGGAACATCATGATTTTGGCATCAATTGATAGAATTAGGAAAAGCTTTATCTAATGATCAAATAGTCAATAAATATAACATAAAGATTTGTGGTTACTTCTTCAAAGCCTGAGGCAATACCTTACATACAAAATAGAACTAATGCAAACTTCAATTAAATATGACACTCCTAAGTTTATTGAATACTTTATAATAATAACAAATCAACCCTATCAAGGTGGTGGTTACCTTTCTAACATTTACAAAATTGTTAAAAAAACAAAAAAACATATCATACGAAGACATACTGGGATTATTACACGTTAATTAATAATTATCCCCAAGTGAAGATGACAAAAAATTATTCTCAGATCCTCAAAATACTCAAAATTATCAATTCCTTTGCAATTATTTACTAGGCGATATCTACATAAGTTTTTTTACACCTCACAAATTAGCCTTAATATTTGCTAATGAGGAACTATGTTGGGGGTGTGAGAAAAATAAAAGCCAACTGGCAGCATGTTTTTTATGTATGTAAATGTCTCACTGTGTACTGGAATAATATAAATATTTTTTTTCTGACTGATTTTAATGATAACTACAAATTAACTAAAACAATGATCTTATTCAACTCTCTCATACCTGACTCTGTTCCAGATTTGTCAATCTTATGGACATGATTAGCTATTGCACATAAGATCATTACCATTCATTTGAAAAGTGTAACTTCTACATTCAAGAAATTCAAAAATCTTGCCTTAACAGTTGGACATATGGAAATTTCTACTTTGAAGAACAGAACCAGCAGACCTACATCATATTATAACACCTGGATGAAAGTAATGAAAATACTTGAGGAAATGGACAAAGATACATGATTTTCTGTTTTAATCCTCACACAATGTTCAATTATATTATAATCTATATATATACAAATGTATATAGTTTCATAATGTTATAAAGTTACTTAGTTTTAGGATTGTATATATGTTATATATTCCTTTTTCATGTATTGTTTTTAAAAGATGACATTCTAATTACAATAAAAAAATGTAAAGGAAAAAAAATAATTGGGGACTCCATGGATACCCTGAAATCCTAATTAAAATAGGAAAAGATCTAGGATTTGTGTGGAAGAAATATGGAAAAAAAACTTATTGGACCATAACAATACAGTGACTTTGAATCCATGTGTGGTAAATAATGGAAAAAGACAAGTACCTAATGAGGATTTGGAAAATGATGTCATTATGTCATTGTACTGTGCTGTTTTTAAATCATTCCAATGTAAATGTTAGAAATCAAAAATACAAATGTGATAGATGTGCTAGTCCTGAATAATGTGCAAAGGCAACAATGCTTGTAAGCTTAGTGAACACATCAGTAAATATATGTACATTAACTTTCATGTTTTTAAATATATTCCAAAAGACTTCCTGGCTCTACTCTTGCTCCGACCCAGTATGAACCCATAAAATCCTCCTTTCCCTACCACACAACCCCCCTACTTTATCCATCTGTACTCTGTCATTATTATCTGAATTTCATATAGCTACAAGAGAGCAGTTGGCATAATGGTAAAAGGTTTTGCCTCCCGTACACAAGGTACATAGTTTGATTCTGAACTCCAGACAATACATGTTTGGAGTTTGCATGTTCACCTTGTGTGTCTGTGGGATTCCTGCCACCTCCACAAACCATGCTAGGTGTTTCCATTTCAAACGCAGCAAAGAATGGTGCTGTAGGCAGCAGCACAGACTCTGCATAGTGTCCTGTAGGGGGAAGAGTTGTTTAGGCAAACTGCTTCAGGCATCTGCTGTGGTGTGCAATTTCCTCAAGAAAGGAGAACACTGATCACGGACTGTGTGCCCAGGCAGGGATAGCTACCTGATTTGTGTAAAATATGGCTCTAGTGGACTTGGTTATGTTGATTGATATCACCAAATAGGCATGAGTAATTGGCAGTGATAAGTTGGTTAATGACTCAGCCTACTCTGACCTAGCCAGGGATCTATGCTAATGGTGGGGGGGAGTATGTGCCCCTACTGATTAGTGTGTCACCACCATAAAGCCGTCTTGGTAAGCTACTCACTGGTGTGTCAAGTTGCCAGATTGGGTTACCACTCCTTAGATTGAAAGCTGGATGTACAACTGGTCAAGTCATCATGTTGTTGAACTGGAATAGCAAAAATTAAAACATTTTTCAGTCACCCCCATCTCAAACCATGGTAATGTTGAAAGTTCACTATTTGCCATTTTGATAATGTGCCCATTGACCTGCACGTACTATCCAGATGTCGATATTCAGGGTTCAGTATGGTAAAGTTCAATGTTTATCCACTTGAAAACCTGGTTTTGATAGTCCATCACTTGACCAGGGGCATTTCCAGGTTTTGATTGCAAACCAAATTAGCAATTGCAAAGTCATCCCCAGTGAAACAGTCAGCCCATAGAATAAACCACTCTAGGGTGGCCTAATGATTAAGGTGTTTTCCTTACAAACACAAGGTACAGGGTTTGAATCTCACAGGGGATAACTGGCTAGGCTTAAAATGGTTCACAAGGGCAGTTAGCCTAGTACTAGCCTATGAACCTATGAACCTATGGTTGTCACAATCAGCTGCAAGCAGTGGTCATAGAAGGCTCTCAACAGAGACCTGGTTGAAAACTTGAAAGTTTACTGGAGAAGGCACAATGATTAAAGGAATTACACACAGCTATATCACCTCAAGAAGAAGATGAAATAGGTGCAGTTGGAGAACTGTGTTAGTGCCTCAAAACAGCATGTGTGAGGACACGATAACAGATATGTGACCAAACCAGGTAAGGAAGTAAGGTATGTAAGGAAAACTGGTGGCAGAATGCAGAAGTCCATGAAGTTACCTAAAGAAATAAGGAGTTTAGGAAAAAGTAGGATATAGAAAACATGGATCAAGCTAGGAAGGAATACTGGTTACCTGACAAAAAGGTTAAGAAAGGAATTGCAAAACCAAAGGACAAGGCATCATAGACACTCTACCAGCTTCTGGAAAGTGAGTCAGTAGATGGCACAAAAAACTATATCAGATTGCAAGGCAAATACAGAAAAATGAAGAAGTTAATCAGACACCCTTCATAAGGGATGTTAGCAACAACCTGCTCATCAGTCCACAAGACATCAAAGGTAGATGGAAGGAGTACTTCCTGCAGCATCTGAATGAAGAAAACTCCACAGAAGATGTATTGCCACATACACATCTCTGTGATGAGAGAAGAGGAGAAGCCCACCATCGAAGAAGTAAGAACAGCACTAAGGAAAATGAAGTCAGGGAAAACAGCAGATATGATAAAGAAGCTGGGTGTGATAGGGGAGAAATGGCTCCTAAGAGTACTCATGGCAGTGTGGAGAGAAAGGTGTAGCCCAGATGAGCAGAGAATAAACGTTCCAGTGCCATTGTTCAAGAACAAAGGGAACATTCATAACTGTGGGCAGTATAGATGTATCAAATTCCTGTCATGCTGCATGGAAGTTCTGGAGAGGGAGATTCATAAATGAATAAGCATAGTAGTAGAAACTTTGATGGGAGACGAGAAGTACAGATTCAGATCAAGATGTGGCATAACTGATCCACTATTTACAGTGGGATAGGTAGTTGAGAAGAACTTAGAGATGAGGAAAGCATCCAGATGGATATTTCTAGATTTGGAGAAAGCATATGACAAGGTCCTAAGAAAGCTGATTGGGGTAGTCAAGCAGTGATTCAATGCCCCAAAAACATTGGCAAAATTAGTGCAAGTAATATACAAGAACCCAATGACTCAATTATGAACAATGTTTGGTCTCACAGACGGGGATCCCTGTTGGAGTAGGTGTACATCAGCATTCAGCTCTGAGCTCACTGCTGTTCATGCTGGTGATGGACTAAACCAGCAAACAGGTCAGAGGGGACAGATCAACAAGGTTACTATATGCAGATGGCATTGCATAACAGGTTGACTCTCAGCAAGAAATTCAACAAAAAGATAGAGGAACATAATATAAAACTGAAGGCACATGGGATGAAACTGAGTACAGCTAAGAGAGTTGTAATGGAAGCAAATGAGGGAAAATGGGGAAGCTGAGAATTGAGATAGAAGGGAAAATAGTGAAATGGGTTAACAACTTCAGGTATGTGGGAGGGGTTGTTGAGGAAAAGGAAAGTCAAAATGAGGAGGTCAAAGCTAGAAACAGAGGGGCTGCATCCAACTGGTACAGAGTGTCAGGTGTACTATATGACAGCAGAAAGCCAAAGAAGCTGAAAAGTGAGGTGGACAAAACAGTGGTGTGACCAGTATTTCTGTATGGTACAGAAACTGGTGGGCATTAAAGACAGAGCAGCTGATGACACTAGAGGTGATAAAGATGAAGCACTGTCATTGGTGCCATAATTTACACTGTGGGACAGACAAAGAAATAAGGATGTAACAGCAGAAGCCAAAGCAGCTCCAGTTGCAGAAAAAGTCAAAGAAAACCGATTACAGTAGTTTGGGCACCTGTGCAGAAGACAATCTGGAGAAGACAATTTGGGACAGACAGGAAGAAGGCAAGAGAAAATAAGGACATCTAGCAAACTGGTGGATGGATTGTGTGAGAGAAGATGTGTGGCAGGCAGTCATGAGTGCCAAAGAAGGAAAAAGGAGTGGCATTGAATCAAGAGATGGTGGCAGTTGACATGACGCCCAGATCCCATGTAGAAAACTTAGAAAAACTAGTAAAAAAGGGGTTGTTGATGATGATGATTATAACAACTATGCTGCCATATAATCTAACTCTTCCCAAAGCTGTTCTTTCCTGTAGCTGTATAATAATAGCTCTGAAGTTTTGCCAAATTTCTGAAATTTACTTTTACTATATTGCACATCCAGAGTTTTAATATATGGTTACACAGACACCATTCTTAACATCTTCTAGCCATCTCCTTTCTTTCATATTCACTATTCATATAGAAAATGTTTTGTCATCAAAATGTTTAATTACTGTATTATGTTTAACCTAATATAAAATGTCTTTTGCAATAATTATGTAATGTATAATATTTGTAGAGTGCTTTTGGTGATGTAACCTGGAACTATTCTCCCTAGTCCTCCAGTGAAAATGTTTATTCTTCAGGTCTAGTTTGAACTTTACCAGTAAATAAATGATAATAAATAATACATTTCAAATCTATTGAATCCCACATCATTGAGATGACATCACCAAAACTGCAGAACATTAAACACAGGGAACACTGAAAACTAACAATGGGAAAAGAAACCACTAACCCAAAATAAAAAAAATAAAATAAAATAAAAAAAATACAAGCAAATCATACCCACTGATGTGGGAAACAAAGCCCTTCACACACACCCTAACTAAATATTCCAACTCCAAAATCGTACTACAGTGGGGAAAGTGCAAAGTTCACCATGGTGGTCAAGTGTTTCTTTCCCCATGGAAAGTTTTCAATGCTCTGGGTGTTCAATGTTCTTCAGTTTTGGCGATGTCATCTCTATGATGTGGGATTCGATGAACTGGTAATTCAACACTCTGAACTAGACCCATAAATATATATATATAGATATAGAAATAATCTATATTAAAAAAACACAATGGCCAGATTACCTTATTCAGATTTTTTTAAGCCCTGAATTTAAGTTATAATATTAAAAGCTGTATTTTTTTAAAATGAATCAGATGCTAAACCATTTATGTGTCAGATGCAAATGAATGCAAGTCAACCATCAGGTCTATATGGCCAAGTGAACATCAAAGATATTTTAAAATCATGGTATAAGTAATTAGCTAAGAAGGCTTATATATTATTATGATTTCATTGTTTAATATTCACTTTTATTAGTTTTTAATTTGTAATATAAATGTTGTACTATCGCTTTAAAAAAATATAGGATGAGGGCACTTAATTGAATATTAAAGGGTTAGTTATTACAACTTCCTTTTTTCATCTTTTTTTACAGCTGTCTGCATTCTTCATTTTAGAAGAAATTTAGATCAAATATAATTGAAAAAAAAATACTTGTTAAATGTTGAAATAAATGTCAAGAGAATACACGATATTTCAAAACATATTCAAACACTAACATCCTATTTGTTATATTTAAGTTGGATATTAAATAGTAATCACTAAACTGCATTAATCAAACATTTGCATAATTAATTTAGAACATCAGACAATTATTCTTTATTTCTGTTAAAACCTTATTATCAATACTACCTTTGCTAACTTGAAAATCATATTCAGAAGCAAAATATATTGAATTAGCTGCCTACTACATCTTCTTTATTTTGAAGAATTTTCTCATGGAGATGTTCACATGGAATTTTTCTTACTTCTTAAAAATTATTAAAATCATTAAACATAATAACACATGCTAGATAGTAAAAGCAAACAGAAAACATCTTTTTACTGAGATGTGCCACGTAGAAGGACTTTCTGACCACAGTGGCAATGTGGTGGTCAAAAGAGAGGTTGTTGTCAACCTGTGTTCCCAGATCTCTTATAACGCCTTCTGTGTTCAATGGACTACCATTGATGTGGTAATTTATGGGAACCAGGTTTTTCCCAAAGAGGATGACAACACATTTTTTGGCATTGAGCTTACGGCCATGGTTCTGACACCAGTAATTGGTCTCAGTGAGGTCTTTCTGTAGGATATCAACATCACTTGGGGAGTTAATAATAGCTCCCAACTTGCAATCATCTGCAAACGTTGTCAGCCAGAGTCCCTTTGTGTTGGCCTGGACTTCAAAGAAGTAGATACCAAACAGGAGAGGACCCAGGACTGAATCCTGTTGGACTCCACTCATGACTGATCGGCAACTTGTATTCAGCTAAGTTTGCACTGTGGGTTCTACCTGTGAGCCAGTTTGCAACCCACCTAGTGATATAGGACTTGATGCCTAGCTTAGTGAGTTTTTCTATGATTCTTGAGTGGGAAATGGTATCAAAGGTCTTGGCCAGATCAAAGTAGTCTGTATGAACTACCTTGTCTTTATCCACAGCTCTGGTGACTGACTCAAAGAAGTTCACCAAGATGAGGAGGCATGATCTTCCCTTCACAAAACCAAACTGTGTGAGATCCAGAGTTTGGAGATTCCCTATATCCTTGTTTATTAGGTCCATGATGATGCATTCCATAGCTTTGCATATCAGACTCATCAGGCTAATGGGGCGATAGTTCCCAGGGTCTGTAGTTACTCCACCTTTGTGCAGTGGGATGACTGTAGTAGTGCACCATTCAGTAGGTCCAAAGACTAAGTTGAGGCTGTGATTGAACAGGGCACACAGGTGAGGTGCCAGTTCACTCTGTAGTTCATGTAGAAAACAGCAAGGGATATTGTCAGGTACTATAGAAGCTGTATTCTTGGCCTTGGATAGTGCTGTTTTAACCTGTGCAGCAGTAATACTGAGTGCCTGGCAATCTACTGGTATTGTGACTGGTCTCTTAGGGGGGGAGAGAGGGGTAAAGTTGTCATTGAATCTGTTGGCTAGTATATTGGCAATATCTGTTGGCTCGGTATATGAGGTACTATTGTGCAGTAGCTCAGAACAAATCTGGGTATTGCCATGGAGATTCTTTACATAACTATAGAAGGCCTTGGGATTGTCTTTACTATCTGCTGCAATTCTGTTTTCATAGCTAGCTTTAGAGGACTTGATGAGGGATCTCAACTTTTTGTTGAGGGTGATAGGGGAGTTTTTCCAGTCTTGGGACTTCATCTTATTCCACATTAGTTTCCTCCTTCTGGTGTATAATTCAGCGGTCATGCAAATGATCTCCATTTGCATGGGTGCAGTGAAGTTAGCCATCTCTGTTTTTAGGAGCCCAAATTTATCTTTGACGAAGTTTTTCATGGTGGTTACCTTTGCGAGGGGTAGGGTGGGAGGGATGTGGATTTCCAAGGGGGTGGGAGGGATGTGGATTTCCAAGGTGAGTAGTTTGTGTCAGATCTACCAGGGAGGAGTTGACTATTGGTGTAGAGCAATGGGTGCCCATGTTGGTAATGACCAGGTCAAAGATGTTGCTACTTCTAGTGAGGGTAAGAACGAGTTAGTCCAGGGCATTGGAATTAATGAATTCCAGGAAATGTTGGGCAAGTGTATTGGTACATGAGTAGTTTTCCCAGTTAATGGAGGGTTAGTTGAAGTTGCCCAGTATGAGAGTGTTAGGTTGGACCTTAATATTCTCCAGGCTGCTTAGGAACATGGAGTGTGAGTCCTGGGACATGGTTGGGAACCTATAGCAGGCTACAACCAGAATCGCTGTCTTACCCAATTTTAGCTGCACCTGAAGTATCTCAGCTTCATTATGTTGGGTACCAGTCTGGATGTGTGTGCATCCTTTATGAATATGGAAGCACCACTGCCTTTGGAGCTTCGGTCCAAGTTCTGGGGCCAAAAGGTGTGGAATAAGTTATAGCCTGGTAGTGCAGGGGTGCTTTCTGCTGCCTTGAACCAAGTCTTTGTTATGGCACAAATGTCGATGTTCTGCATTTTAAGAAGTGCTTCGAGCGAGTGCATTTTGAGATTTCGACTTCTAGCATTGAGCAGCATGACCCTCAGATTGCATTTGTTTATAGCTGTTATGATGGTAATTTTGTCTTTGGTATACAGCCTAAAAAAGGCACTATAGGCATGGCAAGAGCCTTGGTCATTATCCGGAAGCCCAGGGGTGACAGATGCAGGCTATCTCTGGCAAAGCATTGAGGTCTGTCAATCATGTCATCCCAGGCAGACAGATACTGGATGCCATTAGAATGACACCAGAAACTTAGCCAATTGTTAACATCAATCATTTGCTGCTTGTACTGTGGTATAGGATGCTGCTCAGCACTAGGGTCATACCCACCTGTGCTACATAATCTGAGAGCTCCTCCATTTCTCTTTTCATTTAGTCCAGGGAGGTACGTCTCAGGTCATTTACACCCACATGTACAATGATAGATTTATGTTTGTACCTATTGTTGAGGGACCTGAGTCCGTGCATTATGTGATGGATCCTAGCACCTGACAGGCAGCTGATTGTTACTTTCTCCTTATTTTCTCCTTATTCAACCTAGTAAGTGTGACATCAGTGTGCCTCACTATTGAGTCACATATGACTAGTGTGTTGGGCATGCTGTTTTCCTATGGGGGCTTTGGTTGAGTGGCACACTGTTTAGGAGAGTTATGTGTCTCATGGTTAGTGTTGCGTTGTGGTGGTCTGAGGTCTCTGCTGTTTGGGTAGATTTTTATTGAGAGCCTCCGTGAAGGAAGGTGTGCAGTTTGTGTCTTTATGTAAAGGCAGTGCTGGTGTGTGTTCTGGAGGGCTATGCATTCCATGTGGTCTGGTGCAAGTGTTGACCTTCTCTTCTTGACCAGCTATCCCAGTCTTAATCAGAGTGTGTGTGTGTATATATATATATATATATATATATATATATAGAGAGAGAGAGAGAGAGAGAGAGATGCATACATGTCTCAAAATGCCCATACAAATATATGCTGCTGATAGACCACACATAACTGGAGCAGCATGCACAGTTGGATACAAAAGGACCCATGACACTCACATCTGCCCCCCACAGTCCAAATAAATAAGTGAACTGTACACTGCTACAAAATCATGATAGGCCATACACAATGGCCAGACATATGACAAACATTTAGCAAAACAACTAAAATGACTGAACATAGCAAAGAGAAATACAACCAGCCAGTAATTCAAACATGTTTGTTATACTCTGATGTCTTGGTCAAAGCCTACAATTAAATGCCTCATTTAACCCCTAAGGGATAAAGTATCACATTTAATATTAATACATTGATTCTGGACATAACAATTGTCCTTTTATGAATGTTTCATCAAACTGAGGAACAGACTTTTTCCAAAACAGTACCTTGGAACCCACTACTGTCCATATGGTGAGATTTATTAAAATGTACAGCTATAGAACTGTCATCTTTCTTATCAGTAATATGTCTCATGTTCTAACAGCCTAGTTTTAAAACACGTGTTACTCTCCCCACATAAAATATGTTTCAAGAGTATCTAAGAGCATTCTCTATACACCAACCTCTTGAATGTACAGACTTTAACATGTTTTCCAGCCTTTCCCCTCAGCTGGAATGACAGCACTAAATAATGATAGACCATTCTACCTATCAACCTCCTACTGTATGACATCTGGACAAAGCCTGACATAATTGGTGGACACAGGCCCAAATACATGTCCATACTTGAAATATTGCTGTTATATACTGAAAAAGTTGTTGGTGTTACAGGGTTTGTTGTAACATATCTTTTCTGAGAGATATAAAGACAGAAAAACAAATGGATGTTAGCATTTACTGATTGCAATCACCAGAGTATGCTACTGATTTGCTAAGGACAACACCTGTCTGGGGGATCAGACCAAACATAGCAGGCTAACCTGTTGCCATTATGTGGATAGCCCTACAGTTGAGAGCTATGCAGAGAAAGAACTTTGTCAAACTGAAACCCATGCAGAAGTAGCATGTTCAGACAAACACTGTTAAACTAACAGTATTCCAAACATATAACAGAAATACTCACATTCTGCCCCTAAGTCTTGAACCTTCTCCACAAGTCTTGTTGTAAGAGGTATTAGTTCACACACCTCCAGGATGTCTTCCTCACAGGTAAGGGAAAGGACCAACGCCCACATGGAGTACTCAGTATAGGAGTGTGTTGCCTTAACTTTGGCTATTGAAAGAACTACACAGCTGCTGTGCATGCAGTTAGGAAGTGGGGAACCTCAATAGGTGCACAGCCCATCGACTGGTCATGAGCATCACCTACAAAAGCCATGCTGCCACCTATTTAAACCAGCTGTATCCCTGTAGTGGAGAGAGAGAGAGAGGAAACAAATAAAACATAAACAGGAAAGGAGAAGAAAAAAAGGTAAGTAGAACACGTAAGCATGTAATTGAATGTAGTACTTAGTCTGTAATAATGGGAAATATATTTGGAAGAATATATGTCCCAACAAGACTTGCTTTACTAATGTTCTTCTGAACAGCAGGTATGGCCATAGCATCTGGCCCTCTCTACAGTGGGAGAGATCACAGCCATACCTCTCAACTGTACAGATCTTAACAAAATATCCAGATGTTCCCTTCATAGTTTTTTGTTTGTTCCTCCTGAAATCTGTACTTTTCTGGCAAATAGCTGAGGATTGAAGTCATTAAGTAATGACAAACACTTGAGTTTAAGACTCCACATCCTTAAGAATATTCATGGTAATGCAAAATGTATTATTTTACAAACTTCCTAAGTTTGTAACAGGAATATTTAAAGTCTGTCCCTATTTATCCCCCCATCATTTTAGGCTTTGTCCAGATGTGATGCTCTAAGAGGTTACAAAGTAGGATCACAGTTCATGAGCCTGACTCACCCTGGGAAAGGACAGCTCACATATGACACTTGCTGGGGTGTCTGTCAAAAAGTTGTTACTGTGTCACTGCTAGGCCAGTTAATGGGATGTTGTCCATATCCATATGTTACCTGTGAATATGAGTATGATATATGTTTGTCTTGTAAATCTAAGAGACCTATATAGGGCATGTGCATAGTAAAGTACTATTGCAGACATGTGTTGAACTGCATGTGATATATTGAATTAATAACTTTCAACTGTACAGTGTTCTGTTGGACAATAAGGACATTTGTGATTGATATCTGTAGTCACATATACATATATTTGTGTTACGTCAGCCAAACCATTGGCAAGTCTGTGAGCAATGACAATGTAACATAATAGCCTACTTATGACTGTTGGACATCTTCCAAGTTATCACTGATGCCAAAGCTTACTATGCAATCAACTTACTAATGTATGGTGCAACTATATTAATACAGTATCAATGATGATGTCCCTTTTGTCACCCATTTATGTGTGCCATTCTCCAGACATCCTACTATAACAGGATGAGAAGTATGACTGAGCAGCAAGACTGTAAATACAGTGTACCATACTAACATGTATACCAGGTATTCCCTGAGCACATGTATGTATGTGTATGGTCAGCTGGAAGGCATAAAACTAATAACATGGTTTCAAGCAGTCAGATATATAGGTTGTGCACGTTGCATGTGTGTGTAATGTCAGTGTCAGTGCATACAGCAGACATAAATGTGTACAGCTACTGGTTGTTGCATTACCCTGACACTGATATGGGTAGCGTAGGCATGATTATCAGGTAGCAATCGGAGAAGTTTCAAACTGTGTTATGACCCTCTGTCCATGCCCACCACTAGAAGCTATATCAACACCTATATACAGTGGATATCACAGTTGTACACACCCCTGTTGGAATGCCAGGTTTGTGTTGTGTATGACAATGAGACCACAGAAAATCATTTCAAAATGTTTCTCATCTTGAGTGTGACCCCTAACATGTACAATTCCATTGAAAAACAAACAGAGCTTTATCAAGGAAGGTGAGCAACTATTGCCAAGTGAAGATGTGCCATGATATTAGAGTCCAAACCAAGACGAATGAATGATGTAACCATCTCAACAGGTACATACACAACATATCAGTTTAAGGGTGTGCACACTAATTTAACTGGCTTATTGTACTGATTATTATTTTCATATGTTTTTACAGACCAGATTGTTATATTTTCAGTTGAGTTGTACAGGCTATAGATCACATTAACTCATTCACTCCAATGGAGCTCAGGAAGTTTGCACTGTAACTTCCAATGGGTGGATCCTAAGCCTTTTGACAGAATCAAATTATGTCCTCACATTTCAAATAAATGTTCATATCTCTGGAACCCTAGGGATTATAAAAGAAGTATAAACGGCAAACTTTAGCCCAAACTATTTTTATAGTGGTAGTATTCTTTAGGTTCTAGGTTGTGAACAGAATGTTATAAGTCACATTAATAAGCACAGTAGCAATTACATTTGTAATATTTTGTAAACAACTTACAAAATCTCAGCAACCACTCAAGTTACAAATATACTGTCAGCAGCATTTTATTCCTCTAACTGAGAGATTTCATATGAGGCTAAGGAGTTCTGTTTGTATTACTTAGTTGTTGAGATTTTTAGAAAAATGTGAACATTATATCTATATAAATTAATATCATAAAAACAACAGTTAATGTTTATTTACCTGCACTAGACAGAGATCAAATATTAAAGCAGTTGAATTTGTATTGTGCAAGTTTATCTTTTCA
The DNA here is from genome assembly GCF_019279795.1 of Protopterus annectens. Lineage (NCBI taxonomy): Eukaryota > Metazoa > Chordata > Ceratodontiformes > Protopteridae > Protopterus > Protopterus annectens. Next base: position 1,210,449,010 of record NC_056732.1, on the reverse strand, counting down.
AACCTTGTACATATCATGGTTTTGGAATTATTGATTCATATATGAACAAGCAATATTTGACACCTAGAGGTGTCAGTAGGAGTTAACTGCAGATGCAATGAGTGAAAGGTGGGAATTGTTTTGAAATGAGTTATTGTGGTGTCATGTTTCATTTGCACAAATACCAGGCATTGTAATAGGTGTGTGTACACTTTATATCCGCTGTAGCTATATGGACTCATAATCCCCTTTGGTGGACAGCAGCAATACACAAACCACATAATAGGTTGCTATATTGGCTGTATAGAGATGCATAGGTGCAGGCAACAACTTGGAAGCAAATCCACCTCTATCTGAGCAAGCATGTAAGTTTACAGGTGACTTCCTGTAAGGCTGACTATGACTACAAATCAGACATATCCACACCACCAAGGACAATTGCAACAGTGTCTCCACATATGTTGTCAGTCTCAGAGGAAACAACACAATTCACCCTGTACTGGGGGTAAAACGCACCTAATACACACATTCCATGGATACAGGCAACCTGCATCAGACAGGTTAGGTGGGATCACCACCACCCTGTCCACCCTAGTTGTATAGGGGGATATGCATCTTAACCACACTCCTCCCCTCAGCATTGGTGAGCATGTACATATTGCCTACTGATGGCAACAACAGCAAGTCTCCATGAGGCAAAATAACATCACTGTCTGCCTCCTACATGAACTCAGGCATATGCTCACAGCTCCATCACATACCACAATTCAAACACAGACTTGCCACCATCCACGCACCATTCACATGGAAGATGGCCACTGTCATCCCTCTACACATAAATGAATGGAGAATAGAGGATTATGCAATTAAGTGTCCAACATTGGGGGAATAAGATACCTTACGGCCGGGAGTGTAATGCAAGCTGCTATAGCTATGATAGATTGGAGGGTTATGGTTTAGTTTGGATTATTGCAAGTAATATCCATTGTTGTGCAATCTGACACCCATATGAGGTCCTGTGATCTTTTTTCCTGTTTATGTCTTCCAGGTAACATGCAGAGGCCTCGCCTGTCAGCATTCTCTTTTGGGGAAAATTACATCATCACCCATTTTGTGATCTAACATTATGGGTTATTATTTGGACGGAGAGCACAAGATGTGCTGGAGAGGACCACCCTGTGGAACGATCTGGTCCACAGGGTAAATTATGCTGGCCTGCACAGCAGAATTATGAGTAGGTGTGGCATCGAGTCACTGACCTCATCTGCCATGCCTGTCAACAGGCTGCTGCTGTAGCAAGGGACTGGCTAGCCACAGGTGAGGGCCCAGCCATCCAGCCCCCACTGACACCCATCAAGAAGCTCCTCACCAACTTTGGGGCACCTGCCCAATACACAACCCATGAAGCTGAGGAAAGCATTGTGGAGGTGGGTTGCACACACACACTGGATGAGGAGCGGGCATGTAAGGCCACAGTGCACATTAATCAAACACTGTTGCTTATCTATTTCTGTCTGTATAGTATCTACATGCATATGTCAGATGAGATAGTAGGTCTTGCTGGTGTTTAGGAATGCACAGATGTGTACATCTATGGTGATGGCCAGCATATTTTCTAGCACTGGGGGTTGAACTGTTAATGTGCTGAAATGCTGCTTCCACCTTGTACCAAAGCCACATCAGAGGCTACTGACATTACCTCTCTCCCACAACTATTTAGGTTCCTCTGGTATACAGCTGGGACAGCAGCCTGTAGCTGGTGAGTATGGAATTGTTTTGTTGTGGTTTGCCACTACACCAACCATGTTAAGGCCATGCGATTTGTCATGCACACATTTATCACACCTAACCATAATGCATGATGTACATGTTCAGTTTTGCTGGTGTTAACTACACAGCATCACAGTGGACACCATGGTGTCATATCTGAAGGGTATGTAAGATTCCTGCAGTATACCTCACAACCTGTCAGTGCAAGATGTGTGGACAGAGACAAACAAAATGGTGTGACAAATGGGCTACAGTAGGGACATGTATGAAACATTACCCTTATACAGTGGATACAACAGTTTACACACACCTATTAAGATGGCAAATGTTCCTGATATATACAACAACAGACCACAATACATTCAACAACTTTTACAACCTGTAAAGTGATTCTAACATGAAAAAATAATGTGTAAAATAGAATTATATGTTAGTGCAACAAATATGGGTTATACAAACCTTACAAAACACCGGATGCATATGTGTGCACACACTCAAAATAACATATTGTGGAGGCAGCTTGTGATGTTCTGACAGCATTCACTCTACTTGAGTACACACCTGCCATCAAATACAGGACCTCGGTGTCACACCATGTAATGGTCTGCTGTCCGAGAAGTATGTTCATGACATTTCCTCAGTTGCCTGCAACAGAAGCAGCCATGGCTGGCACACATCTTACAAAATATCAAAGGGATCCCATATCTGAAATGTAGAAGTCAAGAGTAAGGAAAAAACATTACCTCACCATTGCATATACCATGGAAAACAGTGCAGACAGTGATATAGAGGTGTATTAAATATGGGACAACAGTGATGTTGAAAAGAACCAGAAGCCCATCCAAAACAGATGACAAAACATGTAGAAAACTGGTGAGGGAGCCTGCCAGGAAACATGCAGCAACACTGAGGGAGTTGCATGAATGTTTAGCAAGTACTGCATGTGTAGTACCTGAGGCAACAATCACCTAGATTCTGCATAAGTGTGGCCTATGGGGTAGGGTAAGTAGATGGAAGATTTTCCCCACAAGAAACACCATCCAGAGCTATATACAGGTAGCAAAAGCATAACATAAAGTCTCCCAAAGGCATATGTTGCAATGTGTAATGGTGTCATGACAGTGAGGTTTAATCCTACAGACAGTATTCATATAGATATGTGTGGTGCACAAGCAACACCTCACTATACCTCAGGGCCACCATCCTCAACTTGAAGCTTGCTGGTGCCAGTGTACACCCTTAGGGTTGCTGTTCATTATCTGGAACTAGGCCTGTAGACATGGTGGAGGGAATTTTGAACACTGCAAAATAACACTCACATCTGGCCCACAGTTGTCAAGCATCTGCAGTAAGGCTGAGGGTGGGGGGGGTTCAGCTTCAAACACAACAGTGAACTGAAGCATACATCCAAAGCTAGATAAGAGTGGCTGTATTTGAACACATTCAAGGTAATGACTTGGGCCAGACATAACCCAGACTCAACAGCAATAGTAAAGCTCCTGTGTGACCTCTAAGGGCTGTGTACATGAGCTGGCCTTGAAATCTGGCAGAGTTGGGGGAGCTTTGTAGGGAAGTCAGACCAAATAATGCCAAGTCAAGATGTGCCATGCTATTATACCCCTTCCCAGGAAGATTGACTGCTGTAGTTCACTTAACAGGTACTTCAAAAAACCACTGGTTTAAGGTATTGACACTTATGCAACCCTCATATTGTACGCATCTCATTCAGTATCTTCACGACTAATACATTTCTTTGATTCTTGATTGGATTGCACAGGTCATATGTTACATATCAGGTGTGTGTGTAATGTTTTCAAATGCAGTACTGTGGCCCCATTGTATATCGTAGAAGAGGCTGGCATGTCAACAGGCGTGTGCACTTTTCTCATATCCACATTAAGCTTTGAAAGTCATTGGTGTAACTGGATTTTATTGCACATACAGACACTGTTGATGATGAGATCTGTAAATCAAATGTCAGTCATTAATTAGTGACATCAGTCCTCATATCATCCCAGTTATGTGCCATACAAATGTAGGGGTTTTGAGGAACAGAGCAAACATAACAGCCAGACATCTACACATTCAGCAATGATTTGTACAGTTGTAGGGTATGGTGAACAGTAGATGCCAGTGTGGTACACAGGTGCACAGCAATAATGTGTACATGGGTACAGTGTGTTCCAGGGGAAGGGACATTACCTACTAACATGACTCATCCATCCCAGGGAGATATATTGTTAGCAACAGGGATTAAGAATGGCTGCAATGCATGATGTTGAGTGCAATGTGTCATGCATGTCAACTGCTGGGTAATGTGAGGTCTGTGTAATATCTTTGTGCTACCTCACCTGTAAGTGTGTGTGTGTGTGTGTGTGTGTGTGTGTGTGTGTGTGTGTGTGTGTGTGTGTGTGTGTGTGTGTGTGTGTGTATGGAAGTAAACCAGAACATACAGCTATTAATTTGCATAGGACCTATTATATGTTATTAGTCATGATATTTGTTCATTTATGTATTCATTATATTTATATACTTATACATTTATATTATCTCATTTACATACTTATATAGTTATACATTTTCTTATAATTTTTATAAAATATTCTTTATGTGTACTGTTTTATGACTTAGGTAGGGTCAAGTACACCACATAACACAAACCTGCACAGTATGATGTATTTAATAAATATTTAAAAGGTACTTATGATTAGGAAGAACCACGTTTATTTGTTGTTGCACACTACATTAACATAGTGCAGTTTTGTATCTTGTATTCTGTATTTTGTACTATGACTTTAACTAGTGTAACCAATGAATGAATTAATTGCTATTCAAATTAATTATAAATTGGTCTGTTGCACTTGATTTTACTATTCTGATGAAGTTTCCTGAAAGGAAACGAAAGTGCTAAATCTACTGTTTTTATTGTGTTTAATAAACCGTTATCATATACGGTTGCAGAGTGATTATTATTCTGTGGTTTTGGAACTGACAACAGATTGCCTGTGGGACTGCCTTCATTAGGTTCCTGTTTTCGGAGACATTTTGAGTTACTGGTGTTTTTTTATCTCCATCATCCACCGTTTGGAATTATTGAATGTGGAATTGTGGTTGAGGTATCCATGTCATGTGGTGCATATGGATTGGGGTTTCCCAACTCTGGCCTATGTAACATAGCTGGGCAGACATGGCATTGTCAGTCAAGCAGATATTGCCTGTAAGTAGCATAGATGTGACCAGGAACTCTTGGAGGTTTTTGCCTCTTTCCATATCAGGCAGTTGTTTCATGCCTTGGGTTCTATATATGAGGTACAATTGCAGCCTACCCAGTTTTTGAAGGTGTCTAGTGAGTTACATGGCAAATGGGCCATTGTACCTGCTGATTGGCCTAATGAGTGGGGAGTGGGGGGAGACATTGTACTCTTAATTCCTGGATGACACAACCTTGGTTATGCAATGTGCCACATGGAAGGACTTTCTAGCCACAGTGGCAATGTGGTGGTCAGAACAGAGCCAAGCTGTGTTCACAGACCTCCTAAAAGGACATTTGTGTCCATTGCACTACCACCGATGTGGTCATTTGTAGACAACACATTGTTTCAACAGGGGATTATAATACATTTCTTGCCATTGAAACTAAGGCCAGTGTTCTGACAACAGTTTGAGGTGTTAGGTGTCATTACCTTGCTATTTTATCTGACTGCAATGTAATCAATGGTTACTAGAGCTAAGCTATACTTAATAGGTTTCAGCATTGCTTAAATGTAAATGCTAAGCAGATTCGTGCACTGGTAAGTGAAGCTTACACAGTGTAAGTGCCTATTCATGTAATCATATGTTAGCACTGCTTACCATCACACAAACCCATGCAAACATACTTAAAGTTGCTCAAAACTGCCTTAATCACTCTGTATCAAACAGTCCTTGTTCTGCCTAGCAACAAAATAAACAGCCCTTGATTGTCTTGGACCCAGGACCCTGCACACCATAATCACAGCAATTTACCATATGTTTTCTCAAACATACCCTACTTTAGAGCCAGTTTACAATAGGGAAGAGACACCTTGCAGTTAGGATGGATTAGTATCTACAAATATATGCATCTGAAAAGAAACACATACATAGAGAGATAGATATGTATAGAGATGCATATATATGTATAACAATATATAGATATATTACCAATAAATACTGAGGTGTGTGTGTGTGTGTGTGTGTGTGTGTGTGTGTGTGTATATATATATATATATATATATATAATATAATACATATATATATATATATATATATATATATATATATATATATATATATATATATATATATATATATATATATATCTATATATATATATATATATCTATATATATATATATATATATATATATATATATATATATATATATATATATATATATATATATATATATATATATATATATATATATATATATATATATATGGGTCTACTTGAAAACACTGACACGCCAAAACACCGACGATGAGAACACCGAGACCAGAAGATCGACAACTGAGATGACCGACAGTTTAAAAGCCCGACACTGAGAACACCGATATGTTAAGGTAAGTGTGCGATAGTGACAGACTTTAGGGTTAGGGACGGGTTAAGTGAGTTATGGTTAGGGCACGGGTTAGGTGAGTGTGTGATAGTGACGGACCTTAGAGTTAGGGTTTGAGTTAAGGTTAGTGCATAGATAGTTGTGTATGTAAGGTTTAGTGTAGGTTTGTAAGGTTTTTGGTGTGCTTGTGTTGTGTGTGTGTTTTTCGGAAAAGGTATTTGTTTTGTTTTGTTGATTGTAGGAATTGTGGTTTGTCAGGCATGTGAAGTTTCGTGCTTTTAAACTGTCGGTCATCCCAGTTGTCGATTTTCCGGTTTCGGTGTTCTCGTCGTCGGTGTTTTGGCATGTCAGTGTTTTGAAATAGACCTACATATATATATATATATATATATATATATATATATATATATATATATATATATATATATATATATATATATATATATATATATATATATATATATATATATATATATATATATATATATATATATATATATATATATATATATATATATATATATATATATATATATATATATATATATATATATATATATATATATATATACATATACATATATATATATATATATATATATATATATATATATATACATGTCTCAAAATGCCCATACAAACATATGCTGCTGATAGACCACACATAACTGGAACAGCATGCACAGTTGGATAGAAAAGGACCCATGACACTCACATCTGTCCCCCACACAGTCCATATAAATAAGTGAACAGTACACTGCTACAAAATCATGATACGCCATACACAATTGGCAGACCTACAACGACCTCTTAGCAAAACAACTAAAATGACTGAACATGGCAAAGCAACTGTCATACAACTCTTCATATGCCTCATCCTTAGCCTTTACCATGTCTCTCTTTGCCATGCACCTCATCTCCTCACACTCCTGTCTACTTTCCTCATCTCTCTGACAGTCTCACTCCTTCTTCCCCATCCTCTTTCTCTGTATACTGTCTTGTACTTCCTCAGTCCACCACCAGGTCTCATTGTACTACTTTCTTCATCCACTTGTTACACCAAGCATCTTTCTAGCCATCTCCCTTAGTAACTCTGCTGCACTTCACCAGATATGTGGTAAATTGACAGTGCCACCCAGTGTCTGTCCTAATCCTTCCTTGAACTCCACCTCATGATCACCCTTTTACAATTCACACCATGTGATCCTTGCTGCTGAACTCACACCCCCCTCTTCTTGATCATCAACGTCATACTACAGACCAACATTCTATGCCTGGTAAATACACTTTCCCCTTCACCACTTTACAGTCTCCAATCTCCTTCAAACTTGCCCTCATACATTGGATATATTCCACCTGTGTGCCTCTTGCTACAGTCTTGTAACTCACCTTATTCTCCTCCTTCATGTTATAGTACATATTCACCGCAGCTATGTCCATCTGTTTTGCAAATCCCACTACCATCTCACCGTCTGCATTCCTTTTAACATCATGCACACCCATCACTTCCACAGACCCTCTGTTCCCTTCACCAACATGCTCATTGACATCTGCAACAATGACCTCTCTGTCGCCCTTGGGTACAGTCATCACCACATCATACAAATGACTTCACATTTCTATTTGTTATCCATAACACAACCAAGTTGTGTAGCATATGAGCCCCCACCAACCTTTGGGGACACACCCCAGTACAGCACCAGGGTACAAAGGCCAACATGCTGGAAGTGGGTGGCACCCACACAATGGACAGGGACAGTGCAGGTGAGGGCCCAGTGGGGATTAGTACACTAATGTATCAGACATACATGTATCTGTATTGTATCAACATCCATGTGTCAGGTCTGATTGCAGTTGTGGGTGGGCTTTTCTAATGCACAGAGGTGAACAACTGTGGTGAGGACAGAAAATTGTATATTATTGAGGTTTGTACTGTAAATGTGCAGACATGCTGCATCCATCCTGTACCAAGGTGACATGTGAGTCTGCTGACAATACCTCCCTCTCATAGCTACCCAGGACCCTCTGGTCTGCATACGGGAAAGCAGGCTGAAGCTGGTGAGTATGACATTGTTCTTTTGTTGCCTGGCAATACCCCGGGCATGTCAAGGGCATGCAATTTACCATGCGCACAACTATCAGTAATAGCTATATTGCTTTATGTAATAGCTATATTGCTTTATATGCATGTTCACTTGTGGTGGGTTAACTGCATTACATCACAGTGGTCACCACTGGGGCCTATCTGATGTGAATTCAACATTCCTGTAGCATATCTCACAACTTCTCAGTGACAAGACAGCAAAATGGACTGGACAAACGACCTAAGGTAGGGACATGTGTGACACATTAGTGGTATACAGTGTATATAAATTGTGTACACATCCCTGTTAAGATGCAAGGTGTTTCTGATACATACAAATTAGAACCACAATATGTCAGTCCACACCTCTTCCAACCTTTAATGTGACCCATAACATGAACAGTTCACTTCTAAAACCAAGCATCTGGACTCATGTATTTCACCTACAAGGCTGGTCACAGGAGAGGGTGGCAGACATCATATCAGCATGATGTTTCAGTCAGGAATGATACCTGATGCTGCCATATGTGTCGGTACACTCACTATGGCCTATTTGGCTACAATATCACATACATAGGCATTGTTAAGGCACACAGGCCACTTCTGACCATGTATGGGTTGCAACCGTCTGAATATTCCAGACACATCTGTACAGAGGACTGTACAATGGTTTAACTTGCTGCATGTGAAGCAGATGCTCTTACCACACTATATAAAGTAATGACAGTGGGAGGAGGTCACCAGCCTTGTATGGTACTCACATCAAAATGGTATAAGCCACACAAGATATGATCCTCACACACACACACAGAAACAGTTGCCAGTATTGAGATTGGAACTCCTACTGCTCTAATTATGTCTACTACAGATGCACCACAGATTTTATATATTTTCATCTCATCCAAAGGTACTTCTAAGGTGGATGACATAAACAGAACTACTAAATTGGAGTGTGGGAAAGTGTAAAAGGTAGTATACAGGTCAAAAAATGGTATAACCCACACACTACATGATTTGCACACAAACACACACATCCAAACAGCTGCCAGTAGTGAAATTAAAACTCATGCCTATCTAGTCATTTCTACTATAGTGCTATGCAATTATCAGATGCACCACATTTTCACCTCATCCAGAGGTACTTCTAAGGTGGATGACATCAGCAGGACTACTACATTGGAGTGTGGGGAAGTGTAAAGGTTACTACACAGGTCAACAGTGGTGTAATCCACACACTACATGATTCTCACACAAACACACACACATTCAAACAGTTGCGAGTAGTGAGATTAGATCTCCTGTCTATCTAGTAATTTCTAATATAGTGCTACACAGTTATCAGATGCACTACCAAACTTATACATTTTCATCTAGTCCAAAGGTACTTCCAAGGTGGATGACATCAACAGGACTACTAAATTTATAGTGACGGGAAGTGTAAAGGGTAGTACACAAGTCAAAAATGGTGTAATCCACACACTACATGATTCACACACAAACACACACTCACACATCCAAACAGTTGCAAGTGCTGAGATTAAACCACCTGCCTATTTAGTTATTTCTATTATAGTGCTATGCCATTATCAGATACATCACAGAGCTTATACATTTTCACCTAGTCCAAAGGTACTTCTAAGGTGAATGACATCAACAGGACTACCAAACTGGAGTGAGGTGAAGTGTAAAGGGTAGTACACAGGTCAAAAATGGTATAACCCACACACTATAGGATTCTCACACTCACACATCCAAACAGTTGTCAATAGTGAGATTAGCACTCCTGCCTATCTAGTTATTTCTACTATAGTACTACGTACTTATTAGACATGCCACAGAGCTTATACATTTCCTCCTAGTCCACAGGTACTTCTAATATGGATGACATCAACAGGACTACTAGGCTGGGATGAGTGGAAGTGTGAAGGGTAGTGCACATGTCAAAAATGGCATTAGCCAGAGAGTACATTATTCTCACACACACACACATGCACACACACACACACACACACACACACACACACACACACACACACACACACACACACACACACACACACACACACACACACACACACACACACACTTGCCAGTATTGGGATTAGAACTCCTGCCTATCTGGTTATGTCTACTATAGTGTCGCGCAGTTACTGCATGCGCTACAGAGCTTACTGAACTTTCAAATGGCCAAAGTGGCTGATAACTGCACAACTGAGGTAAGTATTGCAGGTGGCAGAAAGTCTGCCTTCAGTTCCACCTTACATTGTGCTAGTTCTTTCTGTCTTTCACTTCAAATAGCATCATAGCTTGGCACTTCACCAGGTTATTGTATCAATGTGTGGCACACCTGGAAGCTGTCAGCAGTACTTATTCATCACAAAAGTAGCCCCAGTACTTACTAGTTATGTCCACCCCTCCTGGCATGACTGAAGGGGAGTTTTCCATGCTTTCATCCATTAACCTGGTGCACTTGTCCATTCTGAGGCACATTTGCAACTGCCTCATGTGCACAGACAACTCTACCCTCTAAACTCCAAACAGTCAGACGTGTGAGAGTTACCCGCATATCACCCAATGTGGAAATATGCACTCTCCAGCAAAGACTGGACTAGCAGGTCAAGAGGATAAGATCAACACCTGCACCATACCATGTGGAATACATAGTTAACCATGACACCCACTTTGACAGCCATGACATGAAGTGAAAATCCACTCACCCACCTTCACAGAGGCACTCAATGGACATTTACCCAAACAGCACAGACCAGCAAGACAGACACCCACTCAGACACCATGAAATGGCACATGCCAAGGGATGCATATTTAACCTACACAGTGTGCCCCTCAACCTAAGCTCCTAAGGCTAACCACCTTGCACAATACAGTGATCATGGGTAACTCAATACTGAGGCACACACATATCCCACTTACTAAGTTGAATACGGAGCAGGTAACAGCCAAATATCTATCACATGCCAGCATTCAACACATGGCACAGCCAGTCATGACACTCCACAACAAGTACGAGTATCACTCTGTATCCATGTGGGTGTGAATGACCTGGGTCACGCCTCCCTGGACTAAATGACAAGAGAGATGGTTGAACTCTATGATTATGTGGTCCAGACAGGTGTGACAGTAGCCCTGAGCAGTATAATGCCATCACCCAGAATGATGCTGCAGTACTATCAACAGATGATTGACTGCAACATTGGGTTACGTGTTTTGTGTCATTCTCATGGGATCCAGTATCTCTCTGCTTGGGATAACATGATTGACAGAACTCAATGACTTGCCATGGATATCCTACATCTGCTAGCCCTGGGTTTCCAGGTACTGGCTAAGTGTCTTGCCACCCCTATAATGTCTTATTAGGCAGTGTCCCAAATGTAATTACCACCATAATAGCTAGACATATATGCAATCTGAGGGTTATGCTGCTCAACAGTAGACATCTAACTGTCAGAATGCAGTCACTCAAAGCACTCGTCAGAGTGGAGGACATTAATATTTCTGCTGTAATGGGGAGGTGGTTCACAGCAGCATACAGCAGCCCTGCAATATCAGGCTAAAATGCATTCCACAGCTGTCAGCCCCCAAATATGTACCACACCACACCTCCACAGGTAGTGTTGTCTCCATATTAATTACGGATAGGAACACCTCTGGACTAGTATCCCAGCATAATGCATTGGAGATACTTCCGGTACAACTGCCTTGGGGTAATAGTGCAATCCAGGCCATAGCCTGCTATGGGTCCACATCTATGTCCCTAGACTGTCAATGCACATTCCTCAACACCATGCCATCTATGAAGGTCCAAGGCAACACTGACATAATATGAGACTTCAACTACCCCTCCATCACCTGGGGAAAGTAGCCAAGTGCCAGTACAGTGGCCCAACACTTCCTGGGATTCATCATTTCCAATGCCCTGAATTGGCTCATACTGACCCACGGTAGAGGATGGAACAACCTTGACCTGTAATAACTACTTAAATATGGGACTGTTGCTCATCCACAGTTGTCAGTCCCTACCATGTGAGAGCCACACAGGCTGTAATCAACATGGAACTCAAGATGTCAGCCACACACCCCCCACAAAGGTAACCTCCTTGCAAAACCTCTCCAAAGCTGACTTTGCAGCCAGAAAAACAGTGGTGGATGACTTTACTGCACCCATGGCAATGGGAAATAACTGCATGACTGTCAAATCATACACATATGCACTGCACAAACAGGTACATGAATGCATGGTACTAGCCATAGAACCCAGACACTGTCCTCCAAATACTGGGAGACAATGTAATGCCTCTGCCATTGCTAAAGTGTACAACAGAAGGAAGGCACTGTTGCATAAAATGGTGGTGTCCCATGACTGTTGAACTCCCGTATTAGCCTCAAACACAACTTGGGATCCCTCATATAATCCTCTATAGGCATCTATGAAGGCAGACATGCAGCAGACACTGACGACAATCACAAAAGCCTTTAATGGTTACATCAACAACCTCCGCAGCGTTAAACACAAGTGCTGTGAGTTACTGCACAATGCTAATTCCTATCCTGAGACAACATATTAGCCACAGTCATGACAACACTTTCAGTGGCAACTTTACCCCTCTCTCCCCCCACAATTGTACAATAACAATGGCAGATGAATGGCAGGCACCCAGCAGTACTGCAGGCTAGATTAGACCTGCATTGACCACAGGCAAGAATACAGATTCCATGGGACACCAACATATCCATGGCTGTGTTCTACATGACATACAAAGTGACCTTGGACAAAATCTGTGTGCCCTGGTCAGTCACAGCCTCACCTCAGGCTTTGTCCCTCAAACATGGCACACTGCTACAGTCATTCCTTTCCATAAAGGGGTAGCATCTACAGACCATGGGGATTATTGGCCCCTTCACCTGACAAGTCACTATGTAGGGGTATGAACTTCACCATCAGGGACCTGATTGACCAAGTTATAGGTGATCTCCTAACTCTGGACCCACACAGTTTGTCTTTGTGAATGGCAGATCATGCCTTTTCAATCTGGTTGATGTCTTTGACTGAGTCACGAGGGCTGTGTATGACAGTAATACACTGCATACAGCCTACATCAATCTGTCCAAAGCTTGTGTTACCATCCCTCAGTGAGGGATTATTGATAAAACCCACAAACTGTGCATGAACCCATATATTGTTTGTTTGGAAATCTGGTTCACAGAACACACCAATATAACAGTGGCAAACTCCAGATCAGACTGACAAGCAGTTACAAGTGGAGTCCCACAGGGATCAGTACTGGGTAGTGTCCTGTCCAGCATTTACGTTTCAGGAATCCAGCCCAACACAGAGGAACTCTGGCTGACCAAGATCACAGAGGACTGCCAGCTGGGAGCTATCATTAACTCCACAGGTGATGCACACATCCCACAGAAAGGCCTTACTGAGATCACTGAGTGGTGTGGAAACCATTCCCAGAAGCTTAACACCACAATATGCAGCATCATTCCCCTTGATAAAACAATCAGTTCCCAGTAAGTACCACACCAATGGGTGCCCGGTGAACACTGTATGCATTATAACAGATCTGGGGACACAGGTTGCCAGCAACTTCTCCTTCAATCCCCACATTGCCACTGTGGTCAGGAAGTCCTTCTATATGGCACATTGCATTTCCAAGTCTTTTGCATCCAGGAAGACAGAGGTAATGATCTCTGTCTACTATTCCCTCATTAGACCACTCCTCAAGTATTATGGCCCATTTGCCATGTACCTCACTAGACACCTGCTACAGCTGGGGAAGCCACAGAAGCACTTCACAAAGGAGTTCCTAGGCATTAAACACACATCCTACACAGACAGACTCAGCATACCCAAGCTATTTTCTGTATCATATCACCTAATTAGCTATCTGTGCTTGACTTACAAAGCCAAGTCTAGCCCAGCAGGTTTAGGAATGCTACATATACATATATCCACACTACACACTGTAGAGACCTCTACCTCAGTATCACAATCACCACAACATGCTGGTGGGACAGGTCCCTCACCAAGAGGCTGCACATGCCATGGAATACTCTACCCATACATGTCATGCAGACCTGGCTAGCTGACCTGGTTCCAGAGAAACTTGATGAGTGTTTGGATAATAGTTCAACCCAAGGATCTCTGCAGTAGCTATACCTGATACAGGCACTGGGGTGTAACATCGGGTGGCACAATGGCAGGGCCCTTCTATGTGCTAAGCTTGTTAAGGCTCCTGGGCCATTACCTACTACACACTTGTGAAACTATAGAGGGAATGACATCAGCAGGACTGATAAAGTAGTGCAGTGGGTGTTTAACCTATCAAAATACTTTGTCCTATAAACAGACACCCTTGCCAGATGTGAGAATAGAACCCCTATCTAGCTAGTGATTTGTATTGCAGTGTTACACATTTAGCACATGCACTACAGAGATTACTGGGTTGAAAGTTGGCCAAAGTTGGCCCAGAGCTGTTGGACATGCTTTATTTAATGAAATCCCAATCCCTCCAAGCTACACGCTCTAGGGACCTAAACATTGTCACCACAATAAACAGAACATGCTGGAGGAATAGATTCCTGTCCCAGAGACTTCCCGTACTCTGGAACAGACTATCTATCTATGTCAAACAGAGCTCCTCATTAGCACTCTTCAATAAAAATCTTGATGATTGTATTGGAAATAGGAAATTCACCATGGGGATCATTTCTGTGGCTCTGCTTGACAGGGGAACAGGAAAATAATTTTCTTGGGTGGCAAAAGACAGGGTACCTTTTTGGCTAGGCTTATATAGGCCCTAGGACCAATAGCCTAGTACCTACCTATGAACCTATGAAAGGTGCTGATATGGGGAATGACATTGGCAGTACTGATATAGTAGGGCAGTGGGTGGCAAACATATTAAAATACTACTACTTACAAACATACATACCCACACACACATTTGCCGGAGGAGTAGTACCCCTGCCAAACTAGTCATTTGTACTATAGTGTTAAGCATTTATCACGTGCACTACTGAGCTTACAGGGCTGACAGCTTGTCAAGGTTGCTGATAAGGGACTGACATCATCTGGACTGATAAGGTGGGGCACTGTGAAGTGTCGTGGGTGGGAATGGCATAACACTGTTTCACCTATAAACAAGCACACAACTCCCTCAGTCTTGCACACACAACTGTCACACACACATCTACATTTGCCAGGACTGACATTAGAACTCCTGCCTGTCTAGATATTTGTACAGATGTCACCATCTTCCAGGGTTAGGCCTGCCTGCAGTAGATCCATTCTAAAACCATTAATAAAAACCTACGTTTGCTGTACAGGATTAAATCTTTCCTAACCCCACCTGCCAGAACAGTCATTACCCGCTCTCACCTATTTCTACCCTTTTTACACCTCCCCTTTACTCACCAACCTAAGTAAATCTGATCTTAGCAAACTCTCTAGCTGCTATAATTACATTGCCAGGTTTGCCACTGGAATGCCCCACAGGACACACCACTGTCACAATCTAAAACAGCTCGGCTGGATAGAACTGCCAAACCTACTTCAGTATAACCAGCTTACAGTGGCACATAAAATACTTAACCAACCAGATAATACACCAGCACTTGAAAATATAATCATCACATATAGCAACCTTAAATCACTTCGCTCATCCAACAGACTGCTGGTTCAAACAATCAAATCCAATAAATCAGCTGGTAACTCTCTGTTTGCAAACTCTGTTGGTAAAACTTAGAATTCCCTCCCAGCTGATCTCCCTCTAGAACCTTCCTTAGCCCAATTCAAAAAATTCTCAAACTATATCTCATATTACACTGGTTATATCCTTGCCCTAGTCCTGGATAACTCCCTGCTTTAGAATTGCATGTTAAAAATATTTCTTTGCAACTTTAGCTGAGTCAGTATTCTGTTTATTTACAGCCTCATCTAATTCTACAATTTGTTGGTCTGTATAACTTGCTTATCATATTATGTTAGTAAATGATGCTTTTCATGTTATATGCAATACTTTTTCCGTATGTATGCTGGAGCTTTTCTCCCCGGGCCTCCACTGAAAATGGACATGTATCCAGTCAGACTATCCCGGTCAACAAATGTAAAATAAATAAAAGAAAATAAACTCTGAGCTCTGCCTGTTGACTGTATGGAGTATCACAGAATGTCCACATCCATGACTCATAAATCTTGTTGGTTACCCAAACAAGTGTGGTTTTCTGGCAAAAGTGTTTTGCAAGTCACTCAGGGTTGAAGTCAGATATTACAGACAGTTGACATTGCAGTTTCAGACTTTGTACCCATCAGACATCCCATGCTACTACAAATCATTCCATCAACTTTATAACATTATTAGAGCAGTATTTCACAGGTGTCCTTCTCTTTGGACCTTCATCACCCCTTTATTCATGGCTTTGTCCTGATTTCTGGCTTCCCGTAGCAGGCAGGTTTGCTCCTTGCAGTTGTCAGCGTGGCCTTTCTTTGCATTTTTTGGACTGTGTTATGTTGGTGTTGTGGACACCAAGACACTCCTTAAAGGGCACTGTGAGGGAGGCATAGGCATTTGCCAGAGGCCTGTAGGCCAGGTATGACAGATGCAGGCCATCCATATCAAGGCAGTGCATTCTGATGATTGTATGTTCCCAGGCTGCCGGCAGGAGACACACCTTGGATGGCACCAGTAAATTGATTGTAGGTGTTACTGGCAATTGCTTTCTGTTACTATTGCATCATCAGTCTGGGTGACAGCTAGATGCTGCTTAAGTCTAGGAACATGTTACTGCATTTCTATGGGATTATGGAGGGATGACACGACTGTACATGTTACACATCTGCACAGACTGTGCTGATATTTGCTTAACATTTTGGTCCCATGTAGCATGGTGGTGTGCCCTATCTTTCAGACTAGAGGCATAACAATATCAACCACAGGTCAGATTGTTCTGACATAGACATTTGTGGTTTCAACTTCTTACCTTTCAAAGCCATACTGCCACTGCCAGACCTGCTGTGATATCAATGTGTAAAAGTCTGTGGGTAGGGATTTCATGGGTGTCACCATGTGGGGACCTTTGCCAGGCATGGCTGTATTGTTGTCTACAGCTGATCTGCTGTGTGGGGATGGTGCTGGGTATGGGACCCCCATTTTGACATCCATGCATGTGACCTAAGACCCCCCCCCCAGTTATTTGGCTCACCACATCTACTGCAGTGGTATTTGTCGACCAGGGTGGTACTACATGATGTGGGTAGGGCAGTACTGAGGATACACATCTAGCTGTCAGTTGTCTGCTGCTATTCCAGTTAGCCACCCCATTCCTTTGCATGCTTGATCAATACCATAAATATGCTATCAGAAAATTCCATTCCATTAGTTTATTTTGTTATGGAGACTCGCTTACCTTGTGCCTGCAGCTGTTGTGAGGGTGGTGCTTGAGGGCTGACTATTCTGGATGCACACAATACACTGTCTATACATGGTCAGGTGTAGGTAGTGTAATGTTTGGCATCCATTTTACTGTATGTGTGAGTCATAGAGAGAGAGAGAGAGAGACCTGGTCATTGATGGAGTGGTACCCCTTGTAGTTTATGTAGAACCTACCCCAGTCACCAGGTGTTGCTTTGATGTGGATGTGTATGCAGGTTATGGCTCCCAGTATCTCTGGGTAGTCTGCTACATAGTGGAAGAGACGCATATTGCCAGTCAGCTCCTCACAGGTGCTGGGGAATTTAATGTGCTCCACGGCATGTATTCACATGGCATCCAGGAACTGGTGGAGTATTCTGGATGCAGATGCCTGTGAGACCCCCATGATTTCCCCAGTTGCTCTTTGGAAAGTACCTGTAGCTAGTATTCTTAGAACTACACATACCTTGGTATCCACTGGGATGGGTTCCCCTCTGTTTGTTCTGGATGTGAGGCGAGGCTGGCACAGCTCCACAATTTGCTGCAGTATGTCCCTGTCCACCCTGTAGCACTCTACTATCTCCAGATCATGTAGCCCCTGGTAGGTTACCCTGGGCCTGAACACTCTTCTCCTCTTCCTCTTCCTCCTCCTCATAAGTCTGGACCAGTTGTCAGCATTGTCCTCTTCACCACCCTCAGTCTCTTGCACATACTGATGTATGAGAGAGACAGCAGCCCCTAACATTTTTTTAGTTTTGTCAGGTAAAATTTTCCCTGTCTGTGTAGACTGGTGGTGTAGAGTTTGTGGGAAAAACCAGACTAAAAGGTATTTGCATAGTTTATAGTGGTGTGTTGCAGATGCTGCCTGTCTGATTAGCTGAGTATGATACATTCCACCTGCCAACTCTATTACTTGTATTTGAGTGCCTCTGTTCTGCTATTTCCCTTTTTTTCTTGTTCCAATTGCCACTTCCAGTATTTTTTTTTTATTTTTGTGGTTTAAATCCCAGTGTGCACCACGCCACACACGTTTAGGCAAGGTAAACGAGGCTATACAGATGTGGACACACCCCATTGTTTACATATTCACAGTGCTGCCATTTCCTGTTTTTTTTTTTCTGGTTTAAGTCCCAGTGTGTGCTGCGCAAACCCATTCAGCGAGTGTAAGCACTGCTGAAAAGGAAATGGCCTGCCCTGGCTGACAGCATGCTTAGCTAAGCACAGCTAAGCTAAGTAGGACACCCTGCTTAGCTCTGCTTAGCTACATGCAAACCCAGGCAACAAAGCTCCAATGTGCTTACAGCAAGCACAACACACCCTCTTATTATGTCATTTACTTCTCCTGCTTTTACGGCCGTATTAGAGCACCTACACAGTTAGATGCAGTCTGGAACTTAGAAGATATCTGTGATTCAGTAAGATTCCCCTCATTTGCATAACCCACTGCCTTACTCCATAGTTACTGCACTCACACTGAGCCTTTTCCCTTAGCAACCACTGTTCCCTGGTATTGTTTACATTCTGCATGCCATTAACTATAATTTCCCTGAAAATTGCTTTTTCATAATTCTTTTTTTATTTTCTGCAAGTTCCCGTTTGTGTGCCACTGCCCTATGCTTAAACAGCTGAGATTGGCCAAAAAAAAAGTTTTATTTTATAATCTTTAAGCTATTTTTCATGACAATGGCCATATATTTGGCAATTGGCATGCCTACTAGATATAATACATGATTTCGTTCGAGCTGTCATGCCTCTGTTTTGTAATTTGCAGAATACTGCAGGTTACACTATTCCTGCACAGACACCTGCCTGCTTCCTGGATCACTATATCATCTCATTTACATGGTTTTCACCAGCAAATGGGGTAATTAGCATATAGCAGTGGTGTCCATGCAGGAATAGTGTAGGAGCACTCGTGCACATCATTGGAGCTCGATCCTGGATCACTCGTCAGCCATATTGCGTGCAGCAACTCTTGCACTATTCCTGCACTCCATGCAGACCTGCTGAATCTGGGGGTCAGTCTTGTATCACTATGTGTTGAGACATGGGGGTAAATATACAGAAGCTATGATTGCTTGAAATCACTTACTCCAGTATGTAAATGGTCCCTTTCTCATAATTACCTCTCACCACATACGTGAAATTTTAGTTTAGAAATATTTTCTTGCCAATATTTCTTCTCCTTTTTTTGTGCCAGGTTAAAAATCATTAAGACATTTGAATTTGGCTTGTTCTACTTCTGACAAATATATCTCTTTCAATAATACAGTGTCAGCATTTTGCTCTCTCATATTGGGAATGACCTTACATCTCTTTAAAGGGCTAAGACACAAATAATAAATTCCCCCTCCACTTAGCACTTCTATTTAATTACCACTTCTTCATCTCTTCCAACTTGGTTCAATCATTAAGATGCACTGGTAGCTTACTTTTTTTGTTGTTACTGCAAATCTACATTTTGTTTAGTCTGTTCCTTTACTAATTTGTTAACTTTCATTTGGCAAAAATGTATATAGTTATTTACTCATATTACCTAAATGAAACTGTTATTGTTAGTGTCATGGATATGTTGTATGTGGAGCTTTTCTCCACAGGTCTCCAGCAAAAATGGGCCACTGGCCCAGTTGGACTAAGCTAGTTAACAAAAGACAAACAAATAATAAATAAATAAATGCACATTTTTTTCATCAAAACATCCAACTATTGAAGTGAGGTTTTCAGAATTAAAAATGTGACATTAATAACTTTACCATACAGCCATACATGTGTAGACATGTTCTGTATTTTATATTCACTTTTCTAATGTTGCTACTTGCACGGAGTCACCAGTACAACATGCAAAATTCAACAAATAAAGTAAATGACCTTGTTACCAGCATGCAAAATTCAACAAACAAAAAGTCAATAATCTTGTTAACCCCATTCATGAAGAAAGATAGCTGTTTGAAAATGAACACTTCACTGAAAAACTATCTATGGTAACTCATTGTTATCAGATGTCAGTAGGTAGAATGTCACCACAAAGCAAAATGCACCCCAATCCTGGTGTACTCACCCTACAAGTGATCTCATATCAGGTATTGTTTAGCTCTCTGTCATGTCCCCTTATAAAATAATTGTCATATTTTAATTTTATGAACAACACAATATGAGTTGTAATAGGCAAGAGACTGTATGAAGATAATGCATCCCACATTCATGGTCAAGCACTTGCTTTCATTTTTCAAATTTTAAGTTACTAAACATAAACCCACATAAGTCAAAAGAAGGTGGAGAAAAAATAATATCCCTACTTAGCTTGAATTGTGGATGATATGCTTACTTACAATATATGCAATATAAGGCATTCAGTTCATGCATCATATAAAATACCCACATGTGTGAGGTCAGAGGTGTTAGTCCTCATTCACCCCTGATGTTTTTGCCACTGGATGAATGGAAGGTGCAGAAAGATCTGAATGCTTCTGCTCAATGTTTGGTATTTGAATAACATTCCAAAGTTCAGCATCATCCATTAATGAATTAAGTTTCATCCATTCACTATCTGGAGTCTTCAGTAGAAGTTATTCATTTTTTTCAGGCAAATCTCTTAAGACAATGGATAATGAATGTTGTTCTTTATGCCCTTGCCATGATGGAAAGTTACAACATCACAATCATCAAGTTTTTCTGTTCCAGAATATTTTCTGAATATTCATTGCCAAAAGGTATTCTTGTGCCATGTTACAACAGGCAGAAAAATGAAGCAACAAAAAATTATTACATATTGCAAGATGTATAAAAGTTAGCAGTTCATGCAAAATTCAGGATTACCTCATTAGTCTTAGAAGAGAAAAAATGTACAGTTATGCAATGAGACTTGGTATTCTGTGCTAATGGTTTGGGCCTTAGAGCTCTATTAGGTTGTCATTATGAGGGATGCCTTAAATGGATATATTTAACCAGCCCACACTGTCCATCATATCGTTGATCTTAGGTTGCTTGTAGCTGGAACAAAATATAATCCCGCTGCATATATATTTCAGCAGATGTAATACACGCTTGTGTAATGTCTTTTTCATGGCAACTAGTCTTTACTCTTGGTGCCCAGATTTTATTGTAGATCAAGGTGCTGTGTTACAATCATTTATTTCAACTCAGGAAGCAACTTCAGAATTTCAGATTTGCTTGACTTTGAGTGAAGTACCTTGAAGACTATCCTACTGGCTTTCAGGCTGTACCATGTCACCTGCAACTTCCACAGCTTTGCAGTAGAACAAACTGTACAACAGGGCAATTTAAAGTAGGGGTCTATGCTATCTAGCCATCTGACTACCTGACGACATCCACTACTCTACCCTCAAGCCATCGATTACTTTATGATCTTTTGAATTCCCTGCATGTGGGGGCCTGGTATGCAGTGCCAGCAGTTGCCTATTTGCTGTGCCATACCCGATTTCTGTAATAGATGTAGACTAAACCTAACAGCATTGTCTATGTGGGTGCACATGTTCTTATTGTGCAATTACAGACTAATGGACCCTAAACAAGTGTCAAAA